>NW_024428703.1:0-19182 GCF_017562075.2 Anopheles merus | reverse complement strand
TATATATATATATATCAGTGGATTTACTTATAAATGGTACTTACATCGTTTTAGGATGTTTGAGTGGGCGTCCGGGTTTACGTTTGGTTTGCGAGCCCTGGGAAGAAGAAGATGCATCACTCTCCGGACTATCATCTGTGGGTCGCTTTGTACCAGTGTTATTCTCTTCTGTCGGTTCTGAGAGAGGATCGGATGGAATATCGAGCGGCGTTTTGAAGATTATTACATCTTCACTGTTCGCTGCTTGAACTATTTCCATGCCTTCGCCTGCGTTTTTTTGTATTGTTTTTGTTAGGAGAACTATCGGTTCGTGTGTGTGTTGTGCTGAAGTCGCGGTTTGTGTAGCGGCCTGTGGCACGTTTGTTGGTTTTATACTCCCTTGTGTGTTTGCTTGAGTAACCTTTTCAAGCCTTTGTTGAAGGTTAACATGAGGCACCGATGGTTTTGTTGTTGGTGTGTGTGTTTTTTGTTGTGTGTTTTGGAAACAGGTGATTTAAGCGCATCCGCATACGAATTCTGTGCTGCTCTTTCCATCCTATTGACTGCACAACCCACACCATGATGTGCTGGCAGCTGACAATGCGCACAGGTGCGAACTTGCCCGCGATAAGTTACACCTGTCACCTCTCCTTCGATCGTGATGTATGAAGCTATCGGTAGTTTGCGTATCATGCGCACTGCCCGTGTTCCCATTAGGATACCAGCAAGCCGGCTTCCTTCCGGATGCCGTAGTTCGCGTATGCTAAGTATCTCCCCGTAATTAGCCATCTCTGCTCGAACTTCATCGTCGGTTATGTAGTAGGGCAGGTCCTGAAGGAAAACATCGATCGCACCATCCTCCATCTCGATGTCAAATGGCTTGAACACGTTTCCGCACTTCCTCCGTGTTTCCCTTTATTCCTCTCCACTACCGCTTGCGCTTGCTCTAGTGTACCCATTTGTAGATACACCGTGCTCCGAATGAAGTGTAGGTGAGTTCGGATTAGATTGTCCGTCGGGAGAACCATCTTGACGATTAGATCATAGATCTCTTCTTTCGATGGTTTTACTTCAATATCAGCAAAGCTAATACGAAGCGTATTCTCCCATCTTCTTTCTGCACTGTTCATTCTAGTTGTACTTGAACTTAGTTGTCTTTAAATTGTTTTGGTTTGTTTTCTCGCGTGAATACGTCTGCTCTTTACAAATGACACGAGAGAACTATTCATATTACCATCTGCATCAAGGGAAACAACATAAAGTAAACGAGAGCATCTAGAAACTTCGAGGACAAAGTCATTTAAGAGGAGAGGAGTTAACACGACATCACAGCACCGAAAGCAAAACACCAGCACCGAAACAATGCAACACCATTCATAGCGAAATATGCTATGAACAACAAAGTAATCATCGGAACCAGAACCAGCACCAACATCGTATCAACATCTGGCCAAATCAAATATCTAATAAATAACCGTAGCATAAACATAATAACCATAGCATAAACAATGAAAAGTAGGGAACCGAACATATATAACATGAAATCAGGAAAGTTTAGGCAGTTCTAATCAACATCTTGAACTCAGAATATATGCGCGACAAATTGGAAAAAATAAAATTATTTTTTTATTACAATTCCAACGCATGTGTTCTTAACTGGCGCCCGAATAGGGACCCGATATTGTGAAGTTTTTATAAAATTGTTTTGTGAAGTGACTACGTAAGAGTAATGTTGCAACAGGACAGTTTGTTAAAAACGAGTGTTACCTATCGCCCCGCAAAAAAGTGACATTTTTCAGTGGCAGCAGTTCGTGTGATACCGTAGTATCAACAAGTGGTTAAAAGCTCATCTTGTTGAAAAAAGGAACCATTATCTACGAATCGAGAAGTACCGCAACATTATCGGGTCAACGCCACGACTGAATGACTTCCACCGTAAGAGGACAGGAGCAGCAGTCGTCATAAGAATTTCAGAAACATCGCCGTAAGAGGATAGATACTGATTTTCTTCGCAGAGAATTCCAGACCATCACCGTAAGAGGCACGAGGCGGAATTTTCATTATCATTTTGAGGTATCCCCTAAAATGAAAACTTATACTCGCCATTTTGCGTGTCATTTACAATTGTTTATGCTAACATAGGAATACATGATATAACTAACAACCCCTTAGCAGTAATTCCATTAGGTCAAGCACGAGTCAAGACAGGAAACATAAGAATCATACACCCAATCAAGATAGATCTTTTAGAACAAGTTCTCATAAACAATGATGCAGAATTAAAACACCATGTGAACGATAATCCTCTTTACAATATTATAAAATTAAAGGTTAATAAATTGCATGAAACATTTAACAAGATTAGGCCACACACGAACAGAGAACGACGATGGGATACTATTGGCACCATATGGAAGTGGATCGCAGGAACACCTGATGCTGAAGATTTACGTGTTATAAACTCCACTATTAACTCCTTGATTGAGCAAAATAATCAACAAGTACTGATTAACGACGAAATTGATAAACGCTTGTATGATATAACCAGAATTGCAAACAGCGTACTCCAACTGGTAGAAGAAAGATTTCATCAAAGATCGAATGAAATCATCCAACTAATTATCATCTCAAATCTCGATACTCTGCAAAACTATTTAGAAACACTGGAAGATGCTATTTTACTAGCAAAACATGGAATACCCAGCAGCAAACTATTATCTCTTGACGACCTGAACCAAATGGTTAAGTTTTTAGCTGAGCACAACATACATGTATCATCAACCGAAGAAATGTTGATAAGATCCACAACCCAGGTAACAATGAACAAAACACACATCATATATATGTTGAAATACCCATTTGAATCCAAACATACGTTTGAATACAATTATATTGATTCAATTATAAAAAATGACAAAAGAATTCTCTTGCATCACAACTATATACTAAAGAAGAACACTCATGTATTTGAATCGTCACAGCCCTGCGAACAAATAGATAATGGTAATTATCTTTGTGACAGCATACACCTAGAACCATCAAGTAAGTGTATTCAAAAACTAGTACATGGATATCATTCCGATTGTACTTATGAAAAAGTATATTCCGATGGAATAATTAAACGTATTCATGATGCCGTTATACTCATTAACAATGCCACAGTCAGAATTTCATCGAGTTGCAACAATGACACACAATTTCTCACAGGCTCATATATAATACATTTTGAAAAATGCAACATTTACATTAACGGAGAAGAATTTCCAAACCTGGAAATAACAATACCAAACAAAGCATTTCAACCAACACTGGGGTTAATAGCAACCGAAACCGACGTCATCGACATACCACCATCAAAATATCTAAACAATCTAACTATTGAGCATAGAGAAATATTGAAAAAAAAATCAAACTAGAGAACAAATCTTTGTAATGGAAAGTTAATTTGTTTGGATCAATAAGTGGTTCAATTGTATTCATTGTGTTTATCGTAATAGCCGTATTGATAAATATTTACAGATATCAAAGCCTGAGGTTCATATTACCATCTGCATCAAGGGAAACAACATAAAGTAAACGAGAGCATCTAGAAACTTCGAGGACAAAGTCATTTTAAGAGGAGAGGAGTTAACACGACATCACAGCACCGAAAGCAAAACACCAGCACCGAAACAATGCAACACCATTCATAGCGAAATATGCTATGAACAACAAAGTAATCATCGGAACCAGAACCAGCACCAACATCGTATCAACATCTGGCCAAATCAAATATCTAATAAATAACCGTAGCATAAACATAATAACCATAGCATAAACAATGAAAAGTAGGGAACCGAACATATATAACATGAAATCAGGAAAGTTTAGGCAGTTCTAATCAACATCTTGAACTCAGAATATATGCGCGACAAATTGGAAAAAATAAAATTATTTTTTTATTACAATTCCAACGCATGTGTTCTTAACTGGCGCCCGAATAGGGACCCGATATTGTGAAGTTTTTATAAAATTGTTTTGTGAAGTGACTACGTAAGAGTAATGTTGCAACAATACAGTTTGTTAAAAACGAGTGTTACCTATCGCCCCGCAAAAAAGTGACATTTTTCAGTGGCAGCAGTTCGTGTGATACCGTAGTATCAACAAGTGGTTAAAAGCTCATCTTGTTGAAAAAAGGAACCATTATCTACGAATCGAGAAGTACCGCAACATTATCGGGTCAACGCCACGACTGAATGACTTCCACCGTAAGAGGACAGGAGCAGCAGTCGTCATAAGAATTTCAGAAACATCGCCGTAAGAGGATAGATACTGATTTTCTTCGCAGAGAATTCCAGACCATCACCGTAAGAGGCACGAGGCGGAATTTTCATTATCATTTTGAGGTATCCCCTAAAATGAAAACTTATACTCGCCATTTTGCGTGTCATTTACAATTGTTTATGCTAACATAGGAATACATGATATAACTAACAACCCCTTAGCAGTAATTCCATTAGGTCAAGCACGAGTCAAGACAGGAAACATAAGAATCATACACCCAATCAAGATAGATCTTTTAGAACAAGTTCTCATAAACAATGATGCAGAATTAAAACACCATGTGAACGATAATCCTCTTTACAATATTATAAAATTAAAGGTTAATAAATTGCATGAAACATTTAACAAGATTAGGCCACACACGAACAGAGAACGACGATGGGATACTATTGGCACCATATGGAAGTGGATCGCAGGAACACCTGATGCTGAAGATTTACGTGTTATAAACTCCACTATTAACTCCTTGATTGAGCAAAATAATCAACAAGTACTGATTAACGACGAAATTGATAAACGCTTGTATGATATAACCAGAATTGCAAACAGCGTACTCCAACTGGTAGAAGAAAGATTTCATCAAAGATCGAATGAAATCATCCAACTAATTATCATCTCAAATCTCGATACTCTGCAAAACTATTTAGAAACACTGGAAGATGCTATTTTACTAGCAAAACATGGAATACCCAGCAGCAAACTATTATCTCTTGACGACCTGAACCAAATGGTTAAGTTTTTAGCTGAGCACAACATACATGTATCATCAACCGAAGAAATGTTGATAAGATCCACAACCCAGGTAACAATGAACAAAACACACATCATATATATGTTGAAATACCCATTTGAATCCAAACATACGTTTGAATACAATTATATTGATTCAATTATAAAAATGACAAAAGAATTCTCTTGCATCACAACTATATACTAAAGAAGAACACTCATGTATTTGAATCGTCACAGCCCTGCGAACAAATAGATAATGGTAATTATCTTTGTGACAGCATACACCTAGAACCATCAAGTAAGTGTATTCAAAAACTAGTACATGGATATCATTCCGATTGTACTTATGAAAAAGTATATTCCGATGGAATAATTAAACGTATTCATGATGCCGTTATACTCATTAACAATGCCACAGTCAGAATTTCATCGAGTTGCAACAATGACACACAATTTCTCACAGGCTCATATATAATACATTTTGAAAAATGCAACATTTACATTAACGGAGAAGAATTTCCAAACCTGGAAATAACAATACCAAACAAAGCATTTCAACCAACACTGGGGTTAATAGCAACCGAAACCGACGTCATCGACATACCACCATCAAAATATCTAAACAATCTAACTATTGAGCATAGAGAAATATTGAAAAAAAATCAAACTAGAGAACAAATCTTTGTAATGGAAAGTTAATTTGTTTGGATCAATAAGTGGTTCAATTGTATTCATTGTGTTTATCGTAATAGCCGTATTGATAAATATTTACAGATATCAAAGCCTGAGGTTCATATTACCATCTGCATCAAGGGAAACAACATAAAGTAAACGAGAGCATCTAGAAACTTCGAGGACAAAGTCATTTTAAGAGGAGAGGAGTTAACACGACATCACAGCACCGAAAGCAAAACACCAGCACCGAAACAATGCAACACCATTCATAGCGAAATATGCTATGAACAACAAAGTAATCATCGGAACCAGAACCAGCACCAACATCGTATCAACATCTGGCCAAATCAAATATCTAATAAATAACCGTAGCATAAACATAATAACCATAGCATAAACAATGAAAAGTAGGGAACCGAACATATATAACATGAAATCAGGAAAGTTTAGGCAGTTCTAATCAACATCTTGAACTCAGAATATATGCGCGACAAATTGGAAAAAATAAAATTATTTTTTTATTACAATTCCAACGCATGTGTTCTTAACTTTTGCGTTCGAAAATTTGCGACCAAAAAATTTGCGATCAGTTCGCTTGCAAACGTCAACGAGAGAGGACGTGTTGTTGTTTTGATTTGCAAGCCATAATGTGTACGACCGAAAGATATGGAAGGAACACCTTCCGTATCGACTATTCGGAGGCTCCTAAGCGACCCACCCTAGAAGAAAACCGTGAACTTCCTTTTTGAAGTGCTAGAAACGGGTGTGGATGTGAAGATGGTGCAACGCAACACTGCGCAAAGTGCCGTCTACGTCACTATGCCAACGCTTGAACGTGCGGAAAGCATAGTGAAGGAGCATTCGGGGAAGCACTGCATCACGCACGAGGGGAAGCAGTATCCGATTCCGATCGAGATGGTGGATGGTGCGACGGAGGTGAACATCCGTAATCTTCCGCCAGGAATCCCCGACGAAAACGTTTCCGCTGAGCTGAACCGCTTCGGTGAAGTGCTAACTATTGTGCCCGGTGTTTGGGGAGCCGGAACGCGGCTTGCCGGGATTCCTTCGGGTGTGCGCATAGTGCGCATGAAGCTGGCGAAACCCATCCCTTCCTTCATTACTGTGTGTGGTGAGATGACCGGTGTGTTGTATCGCGGACAACAGCAAACTTGCCGTCACTGCAATGAAGCTTTGCATCACGGTATTAGCTGCATTCAAAACCGTGTGGGTCAGCTCCTCAACAGCGGTGCGGCAAAATCGTACGCAAGTACCGTTAAGCAAGCACCAGCACAAACATCTGATGCGAACACAGCATCAACTAGTACCGCAGGCACTACCACCACGGGACGACGCAAAGGGAAGGCCAAAATTACTTCCCTTACAAACACTACTAAGCCACCAGCGAGCACTGCATCGAAAGTGGCTAATCGGCTTGTGATCCCGATCGAGCCGCTAACTCTCGCTCCGCCTTCGGGTCCGAAGCGGAGCGTGAAAGCCAGTGGTGAGCAACCCAAGGAGAAGATGCGTGCTGCCGTTGGTGCCGTCGCAACGCATGTAGAAAATGACGATGCTCCTACTTTTACTGCTCCTGCTGCCAATGATGCTGCCGCTGCCGCTACTATCAATGCCGCTGTTTCCGCTGCTGTTGCCGATGCTGCCGCTGCTACGGATGCTGCCACTGATGCTAACGATGCGGCTGCATCTGAGCCCGTTAGTGTGGAATGCCGGGCGCTTTCAGGTGCCTTATTGTTCAAAGAGCCGCTCGCAATCCCTTCCACATCCTTTTCCATCCCTTCCCACGACGAACCGCTTGCGGTTAAACGCAAGCAAAATCCGGAAACGGATAATGAGAGTGACGCCTCATGTTCGTCAACATTTAGTGTTATGAGCGCGTCCAAGCGTAAGCCTGGTCGACCGCCAAAAAAACACACAACTTCACTACAGATTAATTAAGTTTTGTTGCGATGGATCCTAACCCGGTAAGTAGTAATCTTGGTAGTAGCTATAATATAGCTACTATTAATATTAATGCGATTTCTAACGCGACAAAGCTGGAAGCCCTCAAAACATTTATTAGGACGATGGACCTGGACATCATATTTCTGCAAGAAGTATGTATTTCAGATCTATCGCTTCCTGGGTATAACGTAATTTGCAATGTTGATGTGACGGGGAGGGGTACGGCGATCGCTTTACGTCAACATTTAAAATTTTGCCATGTCGAGCGCAGCTTAGATTCTCGTCTGATTTGCGTTCGACTCGAGAACAATGCCACCCTGTGCAATGTTTACGCTCCTTCGGGCAGTCAGCGGAGAGCGGAGAGGGAGGATTTTTTCGGGCGAACGTTACCTTTCTATTTGCGGAATGCATGTAACCATGTTATTCTCGCGGGTGACTTTAACTGCGTGTTGCAGTCGAAAGATGTGACGGGCGCTAGAAATTTTAGCCTTTCTTTGCAAAACGCTGTAAGCAACATGGGCATGTGCGACAGCTGGGAGCTTCTCAAGGGTAACTCAGTGGAGTTTTCTTATGTCACAAGTGGTTCGGGTTCACGTATCGATCGTTGTTATGTCTCCTCTTCACTTAAAACACAGTTAAGAGCGACCAGTATGCATGTCTTGTCCTTTTCCGATCACAAGGCGCTTACCGTTCGTGTTTGCCTTCCAATCCCGCCGAGCCGTTCGCACAGCAATGGCTATTGGCAACTGAGACCACATGTATTAACTGACGCAAACCAGGAGGAGTTCGGATGCAAGTGGAACTATTGGACCAGACAGCGTAGAAATTACGGCTCGTGGATGCAGTGGTGGGTTGAGCTCGCGAAGCCTAAAATAAAGTCGTTTTTCCGTTGGAAAACAAATGAACGGTACCAAAGTTTTCGCTTGCATCATGAACTACTCTACAGGGGGTTGAAGTCCGCCTATGATCGATATGTCACGGACCCTAACGAGTTAGTGAATATAAATCGTATAAAAGGACAAATGCTTCTCCTTCAGAGACGTTTTTCCGAGGACTTCACCCGCATTAATGAAACGCGCGTATGCGGAGAGAGCATGTCGGTCTTTCAGTTAGGGGAGCAAAGGAGGAGACGAACGGTGATCGACAAGCTGACGATTGATGACGGATCGTCCTTAACTGAGCTAAAGGATATAAATGTTCATGTTGAGGGCTTTTTCAGAAATCTATACACAACATCCGACACATCCACAACGACCACAGAAACAACATTCACAAGCACATGCGTTATTCCCGAGGACTGCGAAGCCAACAAAAATTGCATGGACGAGTTTACTTATGGATAGCTTTTCGATGCAATTAAAAAGTCACCTTCGAGAAAGTCCCCTGGCCCGGATGGAATTCCCAAAGAGTTTTATCACCGTGCATTCAGCATCATAAATAGAGAGCTTCTTGTAGTTCTTAATGAGGCCCTCTTAGGAAAGATTCCTGAAAGTTTCGTTGACGGGGTCATAGTGTTGGTTAGGAAGAGGGGAGGAGGCTGTACCATGTCTGCATTTCGACCGATATCACTCCTTAACGCAGATTACAAGCTTCTGTCGCGGATGGTCAAACACAGACTCGATGGCACCACGCAACATTTTTCAAGCTGTTCTTTCCGTTAAGGAGAGAGTGATTGATCTGCAGAGGAAACGAAAGTGTGGTAAGCTCATCTCCTTTGACCTTTCGCATGCTTTTGATCGCGTCAATAGGAATTTCCTTTTTGAAACCATGCTCTCTTTGGGATTCCATCCGAGGTTGGTAGGGCTTTTGAGAACTATTGGTGAGCGATCAGCATCCCGCATCTTCATTAATGGTCACCTCTCTCCTTCCTTTCCGATCCAACGTTCTGTCCGACAAGGTGACCCTCTTTCCATGCACCTTTTCATCCTTTACCTTCAACCGCTCATCACAAGACTAGAAGGCATTTGCTGCGGCCAGGATGACCTGGTCAACGCATATGCTGACGACATCTCTGTGGTGACAACCTGACAAAATCGAGCGTGTGCGAGAACTATTTGAGGCATTTGGAAGTGTCTCTGGTGCTCGTCTCAACGTGGACAAAACCAACGCACTCGACGTAGGAATCGTTAGTGCTTCCACAATAGTATCTGTCCCATGGCTACACACTGTTCAACGGCTTCGACTGCTCGGAATTCTATTTTCGAATAACATCCGAGATGACATGGGACAGAATTGGGACGTCGTAATCCAGCACTTTAGATCTCTAGTGTGGCTGCATCGCATGAGAGATTTAAATCTTGTGCAGAAGGTATATCTTCTCAACACCTTCCTGCTACCGAAGCTGTGGTACGTGGCGTCAGTATGTGGCGCCAGAGCATTGGACATTGCGAAGGTCACTAGTATTATTGGTTCCTTTCTGTGGCATGGCACTGGAGGAATCCGGATCCCACTTCATCAGCTGGCACTACCACGGAAGCGAGGTGGTCTGAATCTGCACATACCAGCAGTTACAGTTAATGTTCTCTTGACGAACAGGTATCTTGCAGAACGAGAGTGCCTAGCAATCGGTGAGCCACACATCATCAGGGCCGGTAATCCACCGGATCTCTCAAGCATTCCGACTACATATCCTTGCCTGAGAAACGTGATCAAACAACTTGCGTACGTGTCACCAGAGTACGGTCAAAGGCCATCGTCTCGGCTGTTGCGGCGTATGCTTACGAGCAGATTACTAGACGCTAAGATAGTGCGTGAGACACGACAACACAGCTGGAGAAGGATCTGGAGAAACGTCAATTGTCCAGTCTTATCATCCCTTCAACGTTCGACACTTTTCCTGTTGGTCAACGGAAAAATTCCAACATGCGACCTTCTTTTCCGAATGGGGCGAATTGTGACCAACTCGTGTTTGTTTTGTCCGTTTGTGGAAACCCTGGAGCATAAATTTTCATGTTGCAGAAGAGTTTCTGCGGCTTGGGAGCTATTGCAACAGAAAATTACTGCGTTAGCTCCAGGTTGTGCTCGTTCTTTTAACTGTTTGCAATTCCCAGTACTAGCCGGAGTTAGTACTGAACAGAGAATAGGTGTTTTGCGTTTGTTTGCAAACTATATCATCCACATCGTTGGTAACAACGATGGTATGATTGATCTAGGCGTACTCAATTGTTGTCTAACGTTATAAAATATGTTATGTTTTTTTCCACGCGTCATTCTGTTTTTGTACATAAATTAGTTCATAAGCATTAAACTTTACTCGCAAATATATATATATATATATATATATATATATATATATATATATATATATATATATATATATATATATATATATATATATATATATATATATATATATATATATATATATATATATATACATACTAGGTTATTTCCTTTGTGGCAACTTTAACGCTAGACACAGGCTTTGGAATTGCCAAAGTGCAAATCGGATGGGACCCTTTTTGAAACTTTACAAAGAGGAAATTTTTCGATTCACCATCCACATAACCCTACATACTTTCCCAGTGATGAAAATCGAAACCCATCCACTATTGATCTCGTTCTCACAAACAATTTACACCAGATAACATCACCACGAACAATAACCGAATTTACATCCGACCATCTTCCGGTTATCTTTGAAATTTCCTTTACCAATAGCTTTAAACCATGCGGCAACAGTATTCCTAACTACTCCAAAGCAAATTGGACAGGGTATCAAAAATACATTTCCCAACACATAGAGCTGTCAAACTTGAATTTAGCTAAAATTAACAATGGAAAACAAATTGATCTCATGGTAGCCTATTTTTCTAAACTAATCAGCACTGCACATAGCAAATTTGTACCACTAACTAAAATAGACCGATATAAATTAATAATCCCTGAGGCTACACTAAACAAAATGAAATACAGAAACCAATTAAGGCGCCGATGGCAAAGAAATAGGTGGAACCATGCTTTAAAAAATGTGTACAAAACATTAGCAAAACAAGTTGAAGATGAAATATCCCTGATCAGAAACAATGCTTGGTCTACCAACTTAGAAAAAATGAACAAAACACGTAATAATACTAGGCTATGGAGATTTGTTCGGATCATGAATGGAGACAGTAAAGTTATACCCCCAATTAAAGAACATGGAAATTTCTTACTAACAAATCCTGAGAAATGTGAAGCCTTAAAAGCTCACTTTGAAAACGCTAACAATACCACAATACAAACAAAAAGCTCTCAGGAGCGCTTAGTTAAAAAAACACTTGATGAATTCAACAACTTTCACTCCTTACCAGCTTACTTAGATAAAGAATTAATTAAACCAAAAAAACTTTGTCAAATAATTAAGAAACTACAATCAAAAAAATCAGTAGGTATTGATAACATTAATAACACAGCTATAAAGAAAATACCGATGCAGGGAATAATTTACTTGACATTTATCTTAAATGCATGCTTAAAATTATGCTACTTCCCTAATGATTGGAAAAAAGCTAAAATAATTCCTATTCCAAAACCAAACAAAGATCCCCGCGATACTAAAAACTAAGCCTCTTGAGTTGCCTGGGAAAAATCTTTGAAAAACAAATTGCTGATCGCATAAAAAAACACATTGACATTCACAACATTATCCCAAAGTACCAATTTGGTTTCCAAGCTGGACTATCCACAACTCACTAATTACACAGATTAACAAACACTATAAAATCACAAAGATACAATAAGAAGTCAACAGGATTAGCATTACTAGACCTAGAAAAGGCTTTTGATACGGTTTGGCATGAAGGATTGTTATTCAAACTTGTATCCTTCAATTTTCCTCCAAATCTGATTCGACTTATTACTTCATTTCTCAAAACACGAACAGGCTCGGTTCACATAAATAATTTTACCTCCACACCGTTCTACCCATCAGCAGGTCTTCCTCAAGGAAGCGCACTGTCACCGATTCTGTTTAATATTTACACATGCGATATTCCAAAAATGAAAAATGTCAAACAATACTCTTTTGCCGATGACTTTGCGATTAGTTCCTCTGCCAAATGTCCAAGAACAATTATAAAAAGCCTAAACAAAGGACTAAATGAGTATGCAAGATACTGCAAAACATTGAAGCTGAAAGTAAATGAAGCTAAAACTGAAGCTATTTTTTTCTCGCGTTGCACAAGTAGAAGAAAATTGCCAGATAGAAAATTAAACATTAATAATAATGAAGTGGAATGGAAAAATGAAATTAAATATTTGAGGGTTACACTCGACAAAAGGTTATCATTCAAAAAACACATTGAAAATAGAATACTCTCTGCAACAAAAAACTCATTATCTCTATATAGCTTTACTAACAGGAATTCTAAACTTAACTTAAAAAATAAGCTTTTGCTTTATTAACAAATCCTACGACCTATATTATTATATGCATACCCAGTTTGGGGAAAAAGTGCCTCTACGCACTTAAAGAAAATCCAAGTGTTCCAAAACAAATTTCTTAAACGAATCCTTAATTTACCACTTTGGCATAGTACTAGTGACATTCATCAAAGAACAAATATGATAAAAATAATACAATATGCTGATCTACTATTAGAAAAGTATAAAACAAATTGTACGTCCAGTCCGTGGCGATTTGTAAATAGGTTATATTAAGGTAAATAGACAAGATTATAAATTTATGTAATAGAGGAAAGATTAGTGTAGATAAGGTTGAGCCTAGATTCTCTTTCGTTATCATTTTTTCTTAGATTATAAGTGCTCAATGTGACCAGGGTTTTTAAAAAAAAAACGTTTCCCTGCAGAAGAACTCCACTCTAACGCGATGGCTGAAACATGATCTATATCATGACGTGTAAACTGTTAAATTTATCCAGTATATTGTGTAAAAGGCACAAAAGGTCTCATATCAATCAGAGCTCCACTATATTGTAATTAAAAAGAGTAAACAATGAAAAATAAATAAATAATAAATAACATTATAGATAGATAGATATCGAAGACTTTTGCGACCGAGAATTTTGCGACCGAGAATTTTGGGACCAAGAATTTTAAGACCAAAAATTTTGCGACCAAAAATTTTGCGACCGAGAATTTTGGGACCAAGAATTTTGCGACCAAGAATTTTGGGACCAAGAATTTTGCGACCAAAATTTTGCGACCAAAAATTTTGCGACCGAGAATTTCGGGACCAAATATTTTGCGACCAAGAATTTTGAGACCAAAAATTTTGGGACCAAAAATTTTGCGATCGAGAATTTTGGGACCAAGAATTTTGCGATTGAGAATTTTGGGACCTAGAATTTTGGAACCATAAATTTTGCGACCGAGAATTCTGCGACCAAAAATTTTGGGACCAAAAATTTTGCGACCAAACATTGTAAGTTTAAACATGTTGCGACCAAAACTTTTGCGACTAAGACTTTTGCGACCGAGAATTTAGCGACCGAGAATTTTGCGACCGAGAATTCGGCGACCAAAAATTCAGCGACCGAGAATTTAGGGACCAAGAATTTTGCGACCGAGAATTTTGGGACCCAGAATTTTGGGACCAAAAATGTTGCGACCAAAAATTTTTCGACCAAACATTTTGCGACCAAAAATTTTGCGACCGAGAATTTAGGGACCAAGAACTTTGCAACCAAGAATTTTGCGACCGAGAATTTTGGGACCGAGAATTTTGTGACCAAAAATTTTGCGACCGAGAAATTTTGCGAACAAAAATTTTGCGACCGAGAATTAAGCGACCGAAAATTTTGGGACCAAGAATTTTGCTACCGAGAAGTTTGGGACCAAGAATTTTGCGAACCAGATATTTGCAACCAGGATCTTTGCGACCAAAAATATTGCGAACAAGAACTTTGCGACCAAGATTTTTGCGTCCAGGAATTTTGCGACCAAGAATTTTACGACCAAGATTTCTGCGACCAAGAATTTTGCGACCAAGAATTTTGCGACCAAAAGTTTTGCAACCAAGAACTTTCCGACCAAAAACTGTGCGACCAAGAATTTTGTGACCAAGAATTTTGGGACCAAGAATTTTGGGACTTAGTCGCAAAATTCTTGGTCGCAAAATTCTTGGTCGCAAAACTTTTGGTCGCAAAATTCTTGGTCGCAAAATTCTTGGTCACAGAATTCTTGGTCGCAAAATTCTTGGTCGCAAAGTTCTTGGTCGCAAAAATCTTGGTCGCAAAGTTCTTGGTCGCAATATTTTTGGTCGCAAAATTCTTGGTCGCAAAATTCTTGGTCGCAAAATTCTTAGTCCCGAAATGCCTGGTCCCAAAGTTCTTGGTTGCAAAGTGCTTGGTCGCAATATTTTTGGTCGCAAAATTCCTAGTCACAAAATTTTAAGTCGCAAAATTCTTGGTCGCAAAATTCTTAGTCGCAAAATTCTTGGTCGCAAAATTTTTGGTCCTAAAATTCTTGATCGCAAACTTCTTGGTCGCAAAGTGCTTGGTCGCAATATTTTTGGTCGCAAAATCTTTGTCGAAAAATTCTTGGTCGAAAAATTCTTAGTCGCAAAATTCTTGGTCGCAAAATTCTTAGTCCGAAAATTCTTAGTCCCAAAATTCTTGGTCGCAAAATTCTTGGTCGCAAAATTCTTGGTCGCAAAATTCTTGGTCGCAAAGTTCTTGGTCGCAAAATTCTTGGTCGCAAAATTCTTGGTCGCAAAATTCTTGGTCGCAGAATTCTTGGTCGCAAAATTGTTGGTCGCAAAGTTCTTGGTCGCAATATTTTTGGTTGCAAAATTCTTAGTCGCAAAGTTCTTGGTCGCAAAATTCTTATTCCCAAAATTCTTGGTTCCAAAATGTTTGGTCGCAAAATTCTTGGTCGCAAAATCTTGGTAGCAAACTTCTTGGTCGCAAAGTTCTCGGTCAAAAAATTCTTGGTCCAAAAATTCTTGGTCGCAAAATTTTTGGTTGCAAAAATCTTGGTCGCAAAATCTTGGTAGCAAACTTCTTGGTCGCAAAGTTCTCGGTCAAAAAATTCTTGGTCGCAAAATTTTTGGTTGCAAAAATCCTGGTCGCAAAAATCTTGGTCGCAAAGTTCTTAGTCGCAAAATTCGTGGTCGCATAATTCTTGGTCACCTTAATCTTGTTCGCAAAGTTCGTCGTCGCAAAGTTCTTGGTCGCAAAACTCTTATTCCCAAAATTCTTGGTCGCAAAGTTCTTGGTTGCAAACTTCTTGGTCGCAAAGTTCTTAGTCGCAAAGTTCGTCGTCGCAAAGTTCTTGGTCGCAAAACTCTTATTCCCAAAATTCTTGGTCGCAAAATTCTTGGTCGCAAAATTGTTGGTCGCAAAATTGTTGGTCGCAAAATAGTGCATCGTTACCCTACGCGTAGATCAAATGAACCGAGAACACCAAGCTACCTTTCATTAAGAGCTCAGAACTCCTTATACTATAAGGGAATTCGAATGTATAATTCGATGCCAAGAGAAGTTGTTCACGCCACAAGTCTGGGTAATTTCAAAAGGGAATGTGCACTGTATGTGAAGCAGGTGATTTAGTAATGTGGTCGTGAAGTGTTTTAGTATAGTAGTATAGTGTAATGTAGAATGTATACTTCTAGAAGTGCTTGCTTGTTTGTATTATGTAAAAGTATTTAACCACATTTATCTACTTGATGATGATGGTGTATTTTTAATTTGTTTTTGTTTAACAGCTTTTATGAAAAATAATAAGATAATTTAAAATAAAATTTAAAAAATAATGAGAGTCTTCAAAGATACTGTGGTAGGTTCGGCGCGCACTTTGCTTACCAGAACCGTGTGCGGTAAGCCGATGCGCGGAATGTGGAGGAAGAGTGCAGAACGAGGCGGGGTATCGAGGCGAGAACGTACCGTAGTTGGTTAAATTGCGAATGAATCATATCATTCGTTTACTTCGTTAGGAAGATGGTCAAGTTACACTTATGCAACGGACGGGAGGAACTACGGAACTTTACTTGCGCGATGGATCGGATTCCAGGCAGCGTTAAACGCTGCGGGAGTATTTACCGATTAAGGTGCAAACTTGCACTTCTTCCGTAGAAGGGGTATTGCTGATCGGTCAACCGACTGAACAGCTGATAACCAAACGTGGTTACCAATTGGGCAGAGCCTTCGGCGGCTTCTGCTAATGGGGAGAAACACTAAACACGAGTGATCTACTTGTCTGAAACTAGTGAACTGTCTCACTGTTTCGAATAAGCTTTATTTATAACGCATTCTTAAACAGTGATGACACAATGTCTTTATACACTTATTTTATGTTTACGACTAATATTGACCTACTTTCATTATGTGGTTGCTAACCTTCCTGGTTTGGGGTTTGTTCATCAAAATATAAAGTCAATGTCCGGTTGTTTGTTTGTCACTTGGTGTTATTGTTGCGCAATCGTTTTGCAGCCGTTCTGAGTTGCGAGGCGCGTTTCATGTTACCGTCGCGTTTGTTTTTATAAGTTGTCGGTTCGCGCTTCCTGTCCTACGGTTTGTGTGTGCTAAGCATTTATTGCATGGTAGGTTTTCTGTCTCACCTGATTTGATTGTTGGTTAATTTGAATGTGTTTTTTAATTGGATGGTTTTGTTTAGCAACGATTATGTTGAGGTAGCTTTAAGAGTTGGTTCAACTTCTAATTGTAATTCTGTTAAAGTGTTTTTAAGTTGTGTTTGAACTACTGTTAGCAGTAAATCTGCTACAATACGAGACACACGCGCAATAGTGGACTTTGGGGTTTAGACCCACGTATTATAAGATGATAGGACTTAGCGGCACCCTATCGGATTCATTAGTGGGTCGAAAACACTCAATCATCCACTCGAGTGTTATGTAGAAATTTTAATTTCATTTTTTATACCTAAATATCTTTAAGATAATTTTGTCCTTCTCGAACCTTTGAAAGGGAAAGTGGAGGGACCACCATCATCATCACCAAGAACTTTGCGACCAAGAATTTTGCGACCAAGAATTTTGCGACCAAGATTTTTGCGACTAAAAATTTTGCGACCAAGATTTTTGCGACCAAGATTTTTGCGACCAAAAAATTTGCGACCAAGAATTTTGCGACCAAGGACTTTGCGACTAAGAACTTTGCGACCAAGATTTTTGCGACCAAGATTTTGCGACTAAGAATTTTGCAACCAAGATTTTTGCGACCATGAAGTTTGCGACCAAGAATTTTGCGACTAAGATTTTTGCAACCAAGATATTTGACACCAAGAATTTTGGGACCAATAATTTTTTCCACCAAGAATTTTGGGACCGAGAATTTTGCGACCAAGAATTTTGCGCCCAATAATTTTGGGACCAAGAATTTTGGGACCAAGAATTTTGCGACCAAGAATTTTGCGACCAAGAATTTTGCGGCTAAGAATTTTGCGACCAAGAATTTTGCGACCAAGAATTTTGGGACAAAGAATTTTGCGACCAAGAATTTTCGGACTTAGAATTTCGCGACCAAGAATTTTGCGACTAAGAATTTTTCGACCAAGAATTTTGCGACTAAGAATTTTGCGACTAGGAATTTTGCGACCAAAAATATTGCGACCAAGCACTTTGCGATCAAGAACTTTGGGACCGAGAATTTCGGGACTAAGAATTTTGCGACCAAGAATTTTGCGACCGAGAACTTTGTGACCAAGATTTTTGCGACCATGATTTTTGCGAACAAAAATTTTGTGACCTAAAATTTTGCGACCATGATTTTTGCGACCAAGAACTTTGCGACCATGAAGTTTGCGACAAAGAATTTTGCGACCAAGAATTTTGCGACCAAGAATTTTACGACTAAGAACTTTGCGACCAAGAATTTTGCGACCAATAACTTTGCAACCAAAATGTTGCAACGAAAAACTGTTCGACCAAGGGTTTTTCGACCAAGATTTTTCCGACTGAGAACTTTGCAAACAAGAACTTTGCGACCAAGAATTTGGCACCAAGATTTTTACCAAGAACTACGCGACCAAGAATTTTGCGATCGAAAATTTCACGACCAAGAATTTTGCGACCAAGAATATTGCGATCAAGAATTTTGTGACCAAGAATTTTGCGATCAAGATTTTTGCAACCAGGATTTTTGCGACCAAGAATTTTGCGACCGAGAACTTTGTGACCAAGATTTTTGCGACCATGATTTTTGCGAACAAAAATTTTGTGACCTAAAATTTTGCAACCATGATTGCGACCATGAATCTTGGTCGCAAATTTTTCGGTCGCAAAAATCTTTGTCGCAAATTTTTCGGTCGCAAAATCTTGGTCGCAAATTTTTCGGTCGCATAAACCTTGGTCGCAACAATCTTGGTCGCTAATTTTTCGGTCGCTTATTTTTGGTCGCAAAAATCTTGGTCGCAAATTTTTCGGTCGCAAAAATCTTGGCCGCAAATTTTTCGTTCCCAAAAATCTTGGTCGCAAATTTTTCGGTCGCAAAAATCTTGGTCGCAAATTTTTCGGTCGCAAAAATCTTGGTCGCAAAATCTTGGTCGCAAATTTTTCGGTCGCAAAAATCTTGGTCGCAAATTTTTCGGTCGCAAAAACCTTGGTCACAAATTTTT
>NW_024428702.1:0-19253 GCF_017562075.2 Anopheles merus | reverse complement strand
AGCAGAACCATTTGCGCTCGCAATATGAACGATCCTTCCCGATCGCCGCAATGCAATGATTTCAGCCAGGATCGGCGATACAGGCCATAGAGGAAGAAGTCAAACCGATACTTGCTCTACGGGTTGCAGACGGGCATTAGCTATGTTCAGTTCCAGAACAGTACATTGCTATCAGCAAGTATTTGCAATGGATCTTGGATATATACGTGGGTAGGAAAGCCGGTACATGGGCCGGTCTGTGTGGTACAGTTGTCAACTCGTACGACGTACAACAACCTGCCCGTCATGGGTTCAAGTCCCAAATAGACCGTGCCCCCATACGTAGGACTGACTATCCTGCTATGGTAACAATAAGTCAATGAAACCAAGCTCACTTCATTAGTGGGTGCTGGCAGGCCTTGACCGACAGCGGTTGATGTGCCAAGAAGAAGAAGAAGGGAAGGCGTAGTTACGCAGCTTTGAGCTGGACGTAGATACTCAAAATGTAAGTAAATAAAATGTTAAAACGAGGTAAAATACGATTTGCCAATTGAATCAATTGCAATAACAATTTCTATGAAACATGTTATCGCATTTGTTCATTTCGTTTAAGCAGCGTTAATCAATCCTTAGCTATTAATATTAATATTTGAAGAAAAAATTGACAGAGAAATCAGCGCAATCGTGAACTACTCAGTATACCATTCACAAATTCTAGATTGTTAATATTTATCTTTTATGAATTTTGTTAAAGTTTCCTGATTATCCTATACATTTGAAAAAAAAAAAATGGAAGGTAATTAAACATACTTTGAATTTGTGCAGCGCTATCTTTACTTTACTTATTTATCAACCACAAACTTATATTAAAGATTATATTAGAGCTTCTTTTGATTGGTTTAAAATCAAGTGTCTGCAGCCGTAACAAAGGATATCGGTTGTTTCGGTAGTGATATTGGTAGTTTGGCATTGTTTAGAACTTTTCACTCAAAACAAGGGCTTCAGTGCACTGTTGTGGGCGATTAACATTAAAAATTGTTCCATGGGCTTGCTTGTATGAAAATGATAGGGGATCTTTTGTAGTCAAGTCGTATGGAAGATCAATCAAAATTTTTTTTGTTGCAAGACAAAACCAATAGATTTGTTGCAGGAATTTGTAGCATGAACATTTTTGTACGCATTTGCATTAACCATGTTTTAGTTTGGAATTCCTTTATTCAGATCCTACGTTGTGTTTCTTAATTTCCTCTGTTTCCCTATCTGGACATGTGCCCAAACCCCTTCTGTCAAAACAAAACCTGTCATCCTAACGTCATAAACGTCTGTCATGTCACAATTCACAAAACCAAACGTCTCATAGCCAACATTACGGCCACCTAAATTTCCTAAATTTACATCTACTAGTACTGCTCTTCCTTTTCAAATGGCAACAAACATACGCGCGACACTGGACGTTTCAGAAACCCTTGTTGTGTGCGAAGAGTTTACCACGCGAACGATACCATCGGAACCCAGGATGAACTTCGTGGATTCTGGCTAGTGGCCACTCGCAGGGAGCAACGTTATCCTCCTTCAAGATCACCATTTGGCCGACAGCCACACGCTGAGGAACAAGAATCCGTTGATTATTGTGTGTAGTTCACACATATACTCGGTCCTCCATCTCTTCCAGTGCCGCTGCACTAGCTTTTGAAGCAATTGAAATCGGCGCACGCGGGTTCTCAGGGGACGTCCACAACGTTGTTATCAGGCAGCGCCATCAAAGCCGTCCCGATGAGAAAATGCCCCGGTGTTAGGGCATCTACTTCACTAGGATCTTCAGATAAGGGAGTTAAAGGGCGGCTGTTCATTTGTGCCTCTATTTGCACCAGCACTGTGGACATCTCCCCAAACGATAGACGTTGTAGGCGAAAAAGCTTTCGCAAAGGTACGTTTCGCCGACTTGACTGCTGCCTCCCATAGTCCACCAAAAATTAGGCGCACGCGGGGGTATGAAGTGCCATTCTACCTTGTTTCTAGCACATTCCGCCAGTACAGCCTCCTTATGATGCGAATCGTTGAGAAGACGATGCAACTCCATTAGCTCAGTGTTTGCTCCTCGAAAGTTTAGCCCATTGTCTGAGTAAACCTTAGTAGGAAATCCTCTACGCGAAACGAAACGACGGAATGCTGCAAGGAATGCCGCCGTAGACAAATCCTCCACTAACTCCAAATGCACTGCTTTGACTGCAAAGCAGACAAATACAGCCGCGTATGCCTTTGTTGCAGCAGCCCTACGATGAGGGGGCTTGAGATAGAATGGCCCGCAATAGTCAACTCCTACAACCGAGAAAGGGCGCGTAGGCGTAGCACGAGATTCAGGAAGTTGCCCCATAGGTTGAGATACTGTTTTAGGATCCGCTCTAAAGCACGTTACGCAGCTCTTGCAAACCGAATTAGCAATTCGTCGGCCGTCGATCACCCAATATTCCTTTCGCATTTCAACCAACGTGGCGCGAGGACCTGCGTGAAGCAATCGGCGGTGATATTCGACTGCTATTAATTTGGCAAAATGACTACTTCCTGGTAGTAGCAAAGGGTGTTTTCCAGAGTACTCGATCCAGTTTGCTGTAGACGGCCACCAACACGGAGTAATCCATCTGCATCGATAAAAGGATGCAGAGATTTCAAACGAGAAGTTGCACGTACAGGTTTTCCGGATGATAATTCTCGCATATCGTTCGGAAAGTAGACGTTTTGAAGCATTTTGACGAACGTTATTTTTGCGTTCTCCAGATCTATGGTGGTAATAAATGCTTCTCTGGAGGGATTCTGTTGGCGCCTGTACCCTTTCCATCGCAAACAGTATGCCGTGAATCTTAGCGCCTTCCAATAGCAAGAAAAACGTTTCACCCAATGCACCGAATCAATCGAAATTGCTGCTATGTTCTGCTTCTTGCGCTCCATCATTTCCTCAGGTGGAACTTCTATCATCTTACTTCCTTCCACTCTTCTTGTGGCGATGACAACCAACTAGGGCCATGGAACCACAAATCGGACGATAATAGCTGCTGGGGTAGAGCTCCTCTTGAAACTATATCAGCCGGATTTTCTGTACCTCTAATGTGCATCCATTTGCAGCACTTTCCGATGTCCTGTATCAACGATACACGATTTGCTACAAAAGTGACCCATGTATACGAAGGAGATTTGAGCCAATGCAAAACCACTCTAGAATCACTCCACATAAATGTTTCGATTTCTTGCATGCCCATTGATTTGCTTACATGATTCCACAAATTTATCGCACCACTGCCGCACAAAGCTCCAATCGGGCCAAGCTGATTCTCTTTAACGGAGCTGGTCTAGATTTTGCAGCAAGTATTTCGACCTTTATTTGCCCATCACCATCCGTTGATCTTAAATACATGACTGCTCCATATGCCGCTTCGGATGCATCGGCAAAACAATGAAGCTGCATCGATGTCGATTTTGGCAAACGGACGTATCTCGGAATCTTGATGTCGGATAGCAAGGGTAGATTAGCATGAAATCCTTTCCATTCTTCTGCAAGCTCTGACGATAATGGGTCATCCCAGTCGTGACACGCAATCCACAGCTTCTGCATCCTTATTTTTGCCCAAGAAATAATTGGAGCTATCAAACCAAGCGGGTCAAACAACCTGGCGATCATGGAGTAAATTCTTCTCTTCGTTAAAGGCTCCGCGTACTCAATGGTGTTGGCTTGAACATAAAGATGATCAGATGCTGGTAGCCAAACGACTCCGAGAGTTTTTACTGGATCATCAGATATAAAATTAACAGCAGTTTTCGAAGCGCGATCACCAGGGTTGATTTTCGTTAACAACATTTTTGAATTCGTACTCCATTTTTGTAAACGGAAACCTCCTTTCGCAAGTAGCTTCACGAGTTGCTCATACAACTGCAAGGCTTCGTCCTCTGTATCGGTGCCTCCTATATAATCATCTACGTAGAAATCATTTAAGAGTGCCTTTTTTGCGACCGGAAAATTATCGCCTTCATCAATAGCAAGTTGTTTTAAAACACGAGTCGCTAAAAAGGAAGACGGGGACAAACCAAAGGTTACTCGCTGCAACTCATAGGTTTCTACCGGCTGAGATTGATCGCTCCTCCAAAGTATTCGTTGTGTGGGTCTGGATGGACTTTTATTTGGAGGTACATTTTCTCTATATCGGCTGCTATAGCGATCGGATGCAATCGAAATCTTAGCAAAAGGTTCAGCAAACTATCTTGGATGACCGGGCCTTTCATTAATACGTCATTCAACGAGCAGCCGCTCGCTGTCTTAGCCGATCCATCAAACACTGGACGAATTTTAGTGCTAGTGCTGCATTCTTTGACTACAGGATGGTGAGGCAGAGAAATTGTACGGATATATCGTTATCACCTTTAGCCTTTTGCAGATAACCTCGACTTACGTATTCACTAATCACTGCCGCATATTCATTTTTCAAAGCAGGGTTTCGGTCGAAACGGCGTTCTAGCTGCTGAAAACGTCGTATAGCAAAAGATTTAGACTCACCTAAGTTTTTAGCCACTCCAGCGTGCTTGAACGGTAATCTCACAATATATCTCCCGGAGGAATCGCGATCATGTTGTTGCTGAAAGCTGTCCTCGCACTCTTGTTCCTCGGACGTCCATTTAACGGCCTCTGGAATTTGCTCTATTTCCCAAAATTTAACAATGAGCTCTTCGAGCGAAGGTTTGGTACCAACATGCATGATCGACTGCGGAACGATGCTCTTATTATCATCAGCTTCACCCTTTACTTTACCGGTCGCTAACCACCCAAAGACAGAATCAATAAACGCTGGCATGTTTCCGACAGGCTTCCTAACCTTGACTGTACCATGGCCCTTTGTCTGCAAAAATTCATGGTAATATTCTGAGCCCAGCAAAATATCAATTTGACCGCCATTGCCAGCCTCGGGATCAGCCAATTGAAAATCACGATTAAATAGTGACGTGTCGATACGTTCCGGATGGTAGCCAGTATCATTGGTAGCACCGAAAAATTCATTCGACGTTTGTAGGCGAAGTTCCTTGATGCTATTTCCGCTTCAACGGTTTTAGCTGTGAATACCGGGCATTTGCCTACGCCTACTAGCTCTTGGCTGCGACCTTTTCCGTTCAGATGCAAACTGCGACATAGAGCTTCTGATATAATATTTACTTGTGCACCGCTATCGATCAACGCTCTTGCTTGTTTCTGCTTTCCTGAAGAATTTTTAACAAAAATAATCGCAGTAGATAAAAATATATGATTTTGCGATGCGGTTACAGCTGCATTTACTGACGAGGTGGTGCTACTCGATTCGTTCACGTTCAGCTCGTTCATTTGTTCCGATAGCGATCCATTTAGCTGTTCTCTATGCAGAAGAGTATGGTGTTTTTTATGACATTCGGAACATCGAAATCTCATCTTGCATGCCATAGAGACGTGCCCCGGGCGTAGACAGTTACGGCAAAGCCGTTTTTCGCTTACAAATTGATATTTGTCATCAATTGACATGTTGTTAAATAGATTGCATGTATGAAGTAGGTGTTGCTCTCCACATTTTACGCAAATCTGAATCTGGGATGTTACGTTCATTGCCAATTGTCGTTCTACTGTCTTTCTTAATTTGCTGGTTTGAACACGATCCTCTGTAACAGCATCTAGAACTCGAGACTGAACATGAAGAAATTTCACTAAATCATCCAAACTGTGTTTTTTTGAATTTTCTACATATTTCTCCCAATCATGGTGTGTTTTTTCATCCAGCTTTGATAGCATAATTTGGATAATAAGCATACCCCATTCATCAGTACTCTCTCCTAACTGCTTCAGAAGCTTTATATTTCGCTCAAACGTGTCCACTAATGAGTGGATTTCCTTCTGGCTGGAGGATTTCAAAGCGGGATACTGCAATAAAGAATTAACGTAACGCTTTTTTAGTACATACTCATTCGAAAATCGCTCAACAAGAGCGTTCCAGGCTGGCATATAGCTTGCTCCTGTCGATGGAAAAGAATTAATTAGGCTAGCAGCTTCTCCTTTTAACGATTGCTTCAAATAAGCTATTTTGTGCACAGGCGCTAGAGTTGTATTAGTGTGAATGTTTGCCTCAAACATATCGCGGAAAGGTAGCCATTCGTCGTATTTTCCTGAAAAAACTGGAAGCGACAAGTTTGGTAATTTGATAAGGCAGCTTGATTCACCCATACTATCTTGCATTTGACTTGCCGACTCTTTCACTCGCACTGCTGGAGCTTCTACTGGTGGGGGCTTAATAATCTTCAATCTGATGAGATCCGCAATTTGCATACAATTTTCATCTACGGCGTCATATAACTGCTCATTTTCATCAGAATGGCATGCATCATCCAAGAGTCGCAACTCGTTGGCAATTGCCTCAAATTCCATCCAGCATTTTTCCAATCGATTGAGTCGAGTCGTTGCTTGCTCCTGCGTTATGCCGTTTGCTCGCTCTGCAAAATTGTCGATCCGTTCGATGCAACGCAAGATGGCGTCTCTTTGCGCTTTCTTGCCAGCTATTTTCGTTTGTTCATTACTTTTACGGGCTAGCTGCGCTTGCTTATCGTACTTGTCCGCCATCTTGCTTGACATAGGTTGCTGTGGTTGGCAGGCCGGCAACATCGTTTCATTAACAGATGAATCTTTAAACCCAAGGAAAGCTTCTTCGTCCGAACTGAAATCCGTCATTTTCCACAATTTTCACAATCTTGGTCACTACGGCACCAATGTTTAGTTTGGAATTCCTTTATTCAGATCCTACGTTGTGTTTCTTAATTCTTCCTCTGTTTCCCTATCTGGACATGTGCCCAAAACCCCTTCTGTCAAAACAAAACCTGTCATCCTAACGTCATAAACGTCTGTCATGTCCCAATTCACAAAACCAAACGTCTCATAGCAAACAAACCAAACCAAACAGAAACTGATCCTGACTAAATGTTTAGTTACATTTAATAGGAAATACGACTCATGTACAGTTTGGGAATATATTAAAAAACAAAAGTCTTCACTTCTTTGCAAAATAGGGCAAATGAACATGCAACCGCATGCACAAAATGCATATAGTACAGCTACTCTAAAATAGATGGCGCCACTACAAAAGCAGTCGATCAGCAACCCCCTTTGCGATAGAAACCAGCACCCTCCTATTATCATTTTCCTTTTCTGGTTTTCATTTTTCTCTGCTTCAACGTAATACGTATAAAGGACATCTTACCTTCGATTTTTGCTACTTTTTTGTATTTTGTTTACCAAAAAAAAGTAATTACGTTATGAGTAGGAGAAGATTATAATTAAATTAAAAAAAAATACTTTTTATCACCTTATACCAGCTTTTTTTTTTGTTGCCCAGGTTTGCCAACCGTTAGCAACATTCTCATTTAATTATGACTGTAGCTAAGCTGTGCATCGATAATGAAAGCTGTGGGTAATTATGCATGATACAGAAGATGTGTCTTTCTCTCTGCTGGTGTAATTGTGTCCAGCGTTTGATTAAGTAGAACGAATTTAGAAAACCTGTTTATACCATGAGATATCTATCCAATTTCAAGTAAACCAAAAAGTGTACCAAACAATCCTTATCATTGTAGGTGAGATATTTTGTTCTGCCCTATCTCTATATTTCTCTATATGTCTCTGTATTTCTCTTTATCTCTCTCTCTCTCTCTCTCTCTCTCTCTCTTTCTCTCTACATCTCTCTCTCTCTCTCTCACACACACACACACACACACACACAATTATACATTATCCATTGAGCTGCTTCGTTTGCTTATACCATTTTCACCCATTTCTCAAATAATAATAATGCTCACCCGATGGTCATGCTCACGATTCCGCTGTCGTATACTACCGCGATGGTGTTGAGGCAAGAGGCAACGCCAATATAAAGGCAACGACAAGATGCTGAGCAACGTTTAGTACGATTAAGACAGTGAACTGAAGAGGAGAGTTTAAAGTGGATGCTGGAAAAGTCCTTCCCCAAATGTATATTCAGTGCGAAAGGATCAATTGAATGTATAGTGTGAATGGTGCAAATGCGGATGCCACTTAGTTAAGATTTAATTGGCTGTTTGAAAAGGCTCAATACAAAAAAATAGCATTTTCTGTTAACGCAAGCACATCAATAGTGTAGCGATGAGTTCGATCTTGTGGAGTGATCTCGTGCCAAATGCACTTCAGCTATTGTCCCCGACTGCTTGGATAGTGATGCTGACAGTAGCAGCTTCCACCGTTATCTTCTACCGTCAGCGAGCGGAGGTCGCCAAACACATCAATCGTATTCCTGGCCCCCCTGCGTTACCTTTGCTGGGTAACAGTTTGCAATGGTTGGTTGATCGCGATGGTAAGCAAATTAGCGTGAGTTGTAACTGCCTATCGGTGCCACCGCCAGAATGCGCAGAAAAGCTGAAGAATGAATTGGTTGGCATAGTGTTGTGAATTATGCAAAATAGATTGATGTGTAGGAGGAATAACGCAGTCTGAGAGTCATAACAAAAATAAATCCCACTGTCCCTTGTCATTGGCTTTCGTTTGTCATCGTAGGTAAATAGAGCAAAAAACTTAGTTTATTCTACAGTCTACGTAAACATTACAATAACAGGATGTAAGAATCTTTTCCGAAACCTTGTACGCTAACAAATTGTTTAATTTATTAATTTTCAAAGCTGGTGGCACGTGAAGAATTTTGTATACCCAAAGTGCAGCATCATTATTATGTAACTGCGAAAATGAACAACAGAAGTGCAGGTGGTAAGGTTTTTTTTATGCATCATTTCCCAAACAACGCAAAACAAACATTCACAACACGTTAGAAAAAATAATCGCCCTTTTTCAAAGACGTTTACGGGCGAATAAATCATCATGATTTATAGAATAATATGCAAATAGCTTTTCAAGTAAAAAGATAAAGCTTCGTCTAATTCATACCTGTCTTTCAAAGTGAATAAATAAATCTTAAAAAAAGGCAATGATTTGGCTGGACCAACCAACTGGTAAAACATTTTCTCATACGTTTCACCTGCGTGATAAAGCATCATGGGAGGAAGTGCGTCCATCAGGTGTGACTAATGATGATCGGCACCTTTCAGGCTGCATCGGCCTAAGCCTTACGAAATAAGTTGATGATCCCATTATTTAACTAATGCTTAATGAGATCACTAACGAGGAGGTTCTTTCAATAGAAAAATAAAACCAATAACGTCACCATACTGAAATTACGACGCAGTGTTTGGTGCAACAACAACAAAAAATAAAATAACTTTCTACGAGTTGTGTGGAAATGTTAAGCTAATAATTACACTAACAAAATCTACTTGATACTGCTTACAAATCAAGTTTTTGTTGTTTCGTCAAACAGTATTAAACAGCCAGAGCCAGATTGGATCACTATAACCAGTACTGCAATTAAAGAAACAATGCAGTGCAATGCTGGTAGTGCAATGATTACTCCAATCCTTCCTGTTAGGTGCAACGCCATGCGGATTTTGCTCGGTCAGGGGCATTAAATTCATCAGGACCTTGAAAAATTGTTGAGATTGTCTGTTCCGTAAAATACTACGGTTACCCGATGGATCAACGATCTTGGGACCCGTTACCCGATTGCTCTGATGGTACAGCTTCCTTCCTACCAAAGATACAACCCTACCAGCCATAAACTTGTGTTCACCAAGTGCGCAAAATTGCGCCGCAGCCATATGTGTACAGCAGTGATCGCTTGAACGTGGTTCAAGTTAAAAGTATAAATGTTAAAAATCTGGTAAAGCCGGCCAGCTCAGAAACGGAGACACCGGCAATCAAATGTATCAAGGTAAAACAGGCGTAGACCCCTTCGATATGTTGTGCGACTCGTTCACTCCTCGCATCCCGCTTTATCACTTCTCACATTTCCAATGATAGTAGACAATTTGAGTTATTACAAATGTATAGTTAGATACATGTTACGTTGTTTACAAGAGAGCCATACAAAAGTGTTTTACAACAATTGTTCGTATTACAGAAGCATTTGCATTCTGGCAGTGAAGTAAGGATAGCGGGAGGCAGTGAATGAAAGGAAGCAAAAGCTGATTATGTTTTTTACATTATTGCACAAGGCGTAAAGTGAAAGGACCTGTAATGATTTTTGTTTGGGGATTTCTTAAGATTCAGGGTGATTCCGTAGTAATCATCAACTGTGGATGGTGCACAGCTTTCATGTGCGCTTGTAACGGTTATTTGGAATTAAACTCACCGAATGGGCAAACTGCCCCGTTCAGACCTTTAACGTTCAGGTGCAAGAAAGGTAACTCCGTATAAATACTTGCCAATGTAATTTTTAAGGTATATTACTCATAACCGCTGTAACTTCCGTTATGAATAATGAATAAACAAGTATGTTTATGTGTGGAGCAGTAAGTGTTCCACGACCTTGAGTTTTGGGAGATTAAAGCACACTGGTAAGGTTATTTTGCCTCAGAGAATTGCCTCACAGCTTCGGTGTTGTGCCATCCTGGTCCAATGAAAGTGAGAAGCGAGCCAAAATCATGATGCGGTGAAAAGGTTTTATCTGCATTCATTTGTACGAAATTTAAAATTAACACATTTTTCTGAGTTTACATGCTCATTTCAGTACGCATGAAAATTAATTACTTCCCATAGCTGAAACTAACACGTAGCTGAAGTCCTTGTAAATATGAAAACATATTTCAACTAAAATACAAGCTACTAGTTCAATCTATTAAAGAAAGGGTAATATTCACAAAGCTTTTTCAACAAAATTGTTCTAGATTATTTCTGCTCATCACATTTGCGGTCTATCAAAAAACGCAACTATCGAGTGTGAATCCACTAGTACGCAATCGTATCGTAACTAGTGAGATCAGACTGTATTGCAAGAGACAAGTCACACTTTTGACTAATTTCTTAAAACGAAACTATGGCCTAACTTAACTGGTTCCTGAATGAATTATCATAATGAAATTTTACATGCTATAGAGCTCGAGACAGCGAGTACTTTTGATTGTATAAAAAAGGATAGATACAAAAGTTTCAGTCGTTTCATCGCAGCAAGCATTGAGATTTAGTTGTGGTGTATACAGTAATTTGGATGCATTTTCGGACATTTTTACAAAGTTTGCAAATGTTTGTGAACACTTTGTCATCTAACTCTCAAAAAGCCACTTCCAAAAGTTTTTGTGGATTAAAATCGATCATCCACCAACTTCTATATTATAAAGACTTTGTTAGAATTCGCATTACATATTTTGTCAGTCTATCTAAAGATTTAATGTGACTTTGGTCTTTATGAACTCTTTCGTCACTAGATTTGTATTACATACAGTGGCGGATTTAGGGTGTTGGGGGCCCTAAGCGTTAAAAGGAGTGGAGGCCCCCGCTTGGTGTCGGGGTGCATATTGTTGCATTAGGTTTTGAATCAAACACACTTTAATGGTTTGCTTGGGGGGAGGGGGGGGGGGGGTGTTCAGAATCCCTGTACTGGGCCCCAATAGTTTATGAGTCCCGTCATCCATGGGGCCCCTAACTAGCACAGAAGCTCTTGCTGAGACTACTGTACACATTGTTCTATATGCTGGAATTACCATACACGGGGCCCCTACATTGACGGGGCCCCGCGGCCGCTCAGTCCGCGCACCGTTAAATCCGCCACTGATTACATACAGTCAGCCCAAAAAGTATTCGTCTAGCTGAATATTTTACAGAAAAATTTATATTATGGCCGCAATAGGCATGGGTTATTAAAAATAATGATGAGGTTTGACAAGGGGACCATCAATGAACACGTATTGCTAAAAAATAAGCATTACAATAGTGCAAAACCAACTTCATTATTTAAAAAAACTAAGTCGTTTGATTGACGCACTAAAAGTATTTGACTATCAGGTTTTTGGCGTAATATGCGTTAGACAACAAAGATTATGGAATCAAAAAATGTCATGATCTTGTTTTTTATTGCATTTATGACTATTAGTGGCTATTTGACCAACGCTCATTTGAACCTCAAATAGGGCGTATTTTTGTCCCGCTCATCTTACAAGACATGTTCCAATTAATATCTGGTAGAAATATTGCATTTCCGGACCACATGGCTAAGTTCCTTTAAAAAATTGGCAACAGAATAGATTGAGAGTCTATTAAATCGTTTTCATCAGTTTGGTTTCAGCTGGTTTGGTGTTTTAGGTAAATTGCAATGCTCTGTATGTTCTCCCAGTTGACTGACCATGAACTATGTGGTAATTTTTAAATACAATTGCTCAGAACTGGGACTCACAGTACTTAAATAATTCTTCATCTTCTTCCTCGGCTGCCGGTCAAGGTCTGCCTGTACCCACTAGTGAAGTGGGCTTGGCTTTCAGTGACTTTTTGTTACCGTAGCAGGATAGTCAGTCCTACGTATGGGGACACGGGCTATTAGGGGCTTGAACCCATGACGGGCATGTTGTTAAGTCGTTCGAGTTGACGACTGTACCATCAGACCGGCCCAAATTTTAAATCATACTTAAATCATACAAGAATACATTTCACGATCTCGTTTTCTTTCAATTTGGCTCATTTTTCTAGCTCACCTTTCATCACTGAGCCCTAGTATCATGATACGACCCATCTCTTCTCCTTATCTTATTGGCCATCATAAAATGCACTGATTCCTGGGTTATATTTAATTTTGTAGACATTAAACCGCTTCTTTCGTTAGATAAATTGTTAAGAATGGCTGCTTAGTTCACAGTTTGACACAAAATTAGTGTCAGAAAAATTGCCAAACGCTGATCAAATGAAGGAATGAGGCCTCCCAAATGTTTTGTAACCTTGAAAAATGAGTAGGATAGGCTATGCATAAGATTAAGAGAAGAGAAGATGCATAAGATGATGATCTATCTTTACTTCACCGCCATCATGCTTTCTTCAACTTCCCCGCCATCCATTTCCATTTCTTCAACTTCCCCGCCTATAGTGTCTCTCTGACCGCGCGAAGTGCAATTGAAACATAAACATAAATGCATTAATTTAGAAGGAAGATTAGACAATTTTAGGGTCTGGTATTACATAGACTATGACCCTTGTCACTTAAATTCTATATGTTAAGCTCTGCGTAGTCAAATGAAAGTTAAAAGATTCGAAATGATAATTGAACTGTCTACACATTCTCAATAGAGGGTCGTTGTATGAGGCTAAAGTTCTCCTAAACTCATTTTCTAAAAATGCACGTTGTCTATGGGTTCTGACTGGTGCGTATATGGGGATATTTTTTAGCAACTCAGGCGCGTCAATCATGTTTCAGCAGCTTGGCTATAAACACAATTTTGTGCAACTTTTCGGCGATTTTTGAGAGATTCTAGCCCAAGCAACAAACATCGCATGCGGTAATCAGGCATATTAAAATACAAGGGAGACTCTAGTAAATCTACGTTGCACAGATTTAATTTTCGCACAGAGCCGTATAGTCTAGAGGACTAGACAATCATACAATGACTTTAAACACAAAGGATCTCTAAATAATCGTGTGTATCAAACATCATCATTGCTTTTAGCGACCCATGTCTATTGCGGCATTTTCTGTAAGTTATTAAGATAGATGAATACTTTTTGGGCTCACTATACGGAGATTTGCATCCCGCTATGGAGTGCTCGGTTGTAGCACTGTAGAAATTAAACTTAGTTTTTTTAATTAACCTTGGCAACTAAACAACCACTGGTGGAACTTCAATTGCATGCATATCAACTATTGAATTCGTGCTTTATAGCTCGCACGTTTTTCCAACCGAAACAGATTTGAATTTCTTCGTAAAGAGCCATGAGATTTGTGGCAAACCTGATTTTCCAAAGAAACGCATGCTTTTAAATTAAACTATCAACCAACTATTGAGCGTTGGGCCGAGGCCAGACACACTGAAAAAATGTACGGGTGAAATGTAACGCTTCGTTTCCGGTTGACCAATTTCGTTCAACCAATTGGCCCAGCGAAATCCAAACGTTTGTTTAGTTCTAGTGATTTTTTTTTCATGTTTTTTTTTGTCACATTTGGGGTCAACAAATCACAATTTTTTGAAATTGACATTGAAAAGCATTATTTTTCGGTTATCATATCGTTTTCGTTGCGTTGGTTTTTCGGTGTGTCTGACCTTGGCCTTCAATTAAAAATCATGGCAACTAAAAGCGTTGAACTATTGAATTCCAACTGTACACCCCATCAAATAGCGGTTAAGAGGTTTCCATAGAAATGTATCAAGCCTACTGCCATTTCTACTGCCCGTCTCGATTGATTTTTCATGCCATACTTTCCAAAACAACAAGCTTATTTAGAGTCAATTTTCTATGCTCTTCTACTTTTAAACTGTGAAAAAATTTCAAAATTATAATAAATATGATTTTTTTAATTTCCTTTTTACTGTTATCTTTGCACATGTTTGGGTAGCGATGGCTTAAACATGTAAATATTATGAATAATTCTGCTTATCCCGTAACCGTAAAAAAGCATATAAAGTCTGTTCCCGAGATACGCGGTTTCTGCGTTCCCGAGCAATCCGCGTACTTATAGTACTTTATCAGTACACTTTATCATTTATTTGATACGACTCGTGAAGAATGGTCTTATATTTTTCACTCATCAGATTACTTGGCGACCGTATCTAAAACCGAACATATTACATGGCGACTGTAACTATCTCCAAACTTACTACATGGCGACTGTAACTATCTCCAAACCCATTACAATTTTTTTTGGATATGTACTTAAGATTAACACCACTGTCTTAAATGTCGGGGAGTTACAACTTTAAGAAAACATAACAACAACATATACAATTGAACAAAACATTTTTTCTTGTTTGCAGAAATGTTCAGTACGATCAATGGCGCAAGGTTACTGTACGGACGGAGGCAAGGATTTAACCGTGTCTGGGCCGGGCTGAAGCCCTACATTCTCATTTCGAAAGCTACTGCCGCTGAGGTATTACACAATCTTCTGCTATCTTTATGTGCCTTTCGTACAATGTTCTCTGTGTAAAAGTATGTTTTTCTTTCTGGTAATAGAAAATTCTCTCTAGCTCCAAGAACATTGAAAAGGGTCGCGATTATGATCTGCTTAAACCGTGGATTGGTACCGGTCTGCTTACGAGTCATGCCGCCAAATGGCATCAGCGTCGTAAGATGCTGACACCTACGTTTCATTTTAAAATACTGGCGAACTTTGTTGAGGTTATGAACAAGCAAAGCTATGTTCTGGTTCGGCAGCTGGAAAAAACACTTAACAACACCGAAGGGTTTGATTGTACGATCTATGCTACGCTAACTTCGCTGGATATTATTTGCGGTAAGAAAAAAAAACTAACGTAGGTTTTACTATCTACAATCATGCATTGCCCATATCATTTAAATTAAAGAGTTTTTTATGATTTTAGGACATATTAAATATATGTTAAATTAATATAATTTGGTCCAAAATATCTAAACCTTCATTGTTTTAAATTTTTAAATTTTAAACATCACTTCCAATTTGTTTCGTTACCTACTATTGTTTTCTTTGATAGAAACGGCCATGGGCTATCCCATAGACGCGTTGGAAAAGTCCGATTCGGAATACGTGAAGGCACATGAGAAGTATATATCTTCATGCTGTAGTTTCTAAACAAAAAAGGACCCTCTCTACAATGCTACATATTTCTGTGTATTTTGTAGGATATCGGAAATTATTCTAGAACGGTTACAGAAGTTTTGGTTGCGTTCTGATTTTATATTCCGCTTCACAAAAGCTTACACCGAGCACGAGCATTGTTTGAAAATCCTGCACGATTTTGCTTACAGCATGATCCAAAAGCGCCGTGAAATGTATCGACAGCGAAAGCAGTCAATGCTGTCGGAAACTGGATCCGCTGATAACGCACCACACAGCGAGGAGGCGCTTGGTCAGAGAAAACAGCTTGCTTTTTGGATTTATTGCTCGAGCTGTCGGAAGATGGCCAGCTGCTATCCGATGCAGACATACGCGAAGAGGTGGACACTTTCATACTGGGTGGACACGATACGACGGCCACTGCACTGGCGTGGATGTTGTACTTACTCGGCACGGACCAAACCGTCCAGGAGCGCGTCTTCCTGGAGATAGACGGCATCATGGGTGGAGATAGGGAGCGCCATCCAACGATGGCAGAGCTGTCCGAGATGCGATATTTGGAGTGCTGCATCAAGGAAAGCTTGCGACTGTTTCCCAGCATTCCCATACTATCGCGCACGCTCACTACGGGGGTGGACATCGAAGGACATCACATACCGAGTGGAACGAACGCCGTGATCATGCTCTACCAATTGCACCGAGATCCTCAGTACTTTCCCAATCCGGAGAAGTTTTATCCGGATCGTTTCCTGCCCGAAAACAGCACCAATCGCCATCCCTACTCGTATATTCCGTTCAGTGCCGGGCCACGGAACTGCATTGGACAGAAGTTTGGTGCACTTGAGGAGAAGGCGGTGATATCGGCGGTGGTGAGAAACTACACAATCGAATCAGTCCACCGTCGGGAAGATCTGATACTGTACGGCGATTTGGTTATGCGTACCAAAGGCGGTCTTAAGATACGCATCCAAAGACGAATGTTATAAGTAAAAAATGCTTACAACTTACAGCTTATTTAATCGAGATCAAATATGAATCGGAACGTAAAACGGCAATAACTCCTATATTCGAGAAATATTATTATTTCACCATTTCACCACATGTATAATTATGTTTCGTTTATATAAAACAATAAAAGGATAGGCGATTACCGCGTTTTGTGCACACTGTCGGCGTGATTAAAACAGTGTTTCTCAAACTTTTTTCAACCAGCGCCTACTTTCCGCATCAGGTATCAGGTAGCGTCTACTTTTCCGCGCTAGCGCTGATGCATCAGGTATTAGGAGCTGCCTGTAGCTGTTAAGAAGGGGGGGGGGCGTTTTCTCATACTTCACCGAATACGTTCAATACGTTTTACAGAATAAAGGTTTTATGAACATAAAACGTCATCCAAATTTAAAAGTACATTTATGGAAACCGTCCGAAATAGTTACTATAAAGTATACAGATATGTACACATGCGCTACGCGCTATGATACAGGTGCTGAGTAAGAAAACGGTCGCAAGCGAGCCATCGATGTTACTCCACGCGCGGAGTCAGGTTCCAACGGGAACTCCACTGGAAGCAGGTTCCCACGACCAGGTGTGGTGTCGTATGTTCAGACGGACCGAGGCAACATGATCATCATAAACGTGGACGACAACGTGACCGGCAAACCTGGCAGCACCGAAAACACCAGCCTAGCTAAATAGTACCGAATCCAGAAGTTAGCTTCAGTCTTAGTTTAGCAGTTCGCAAATAAAGATCCCCAGTAATATTTTTTAAAACTTACTCCGGGCTATCGTGAACATAATTATACATTTGAATTGATTAAGCCAGCTACTAATTTGTAGTACAATTTTTTCTAATGACATTTTTTCGGATTCAAGAATTGTATTTTCTTCATTTATTTATCAATATTTTTTATTTCAATATCTTACCAATGTGGGGAAGAATATGCAATTGAACATTGACATATCATTAGTGGTGTATAGCTTTTACTTCAAAGACTTGTGAATCTTGTGTATCAAGGAGGTTGTTGCCTGTGTAATGTCGCACATTTCCTTGTTGGGAGGATGGTGGGTCTGATAGCGAGTGAATGCTGTTTTTTTATTTTCTACCATGTGGCCATATTGTTAAACTGTTAAACTGCTTTTGTGCCGGCTTGGAAATTCCGAAATTTTAACACGAATATACTTTATCCCAGGATACACTATTGGCGATTGGGATGAAAATGTTAATGTTTTTGTATTTTCTTATGCAAATGCAATGAGAAATGACTTTTTATTAAAATTTAGTACTATCGTACGCATTTTTCCGCAACAAGTTCTGTTTGTTATGGTTATAAATTTTCTACGACGGAGCAGCACGCTGCAGTACCTTTTTGTTTGTTCGTTTATCTTTTTCTTTATGTTTATGTATATTTCGTTGCTATTGCTATTCGATCTCAAACTACTGCATTACAAATCGCTAAGCTTCATTCGAGCGCTCAGTTCGAAGTCTTTACTTGACTTTGTCACGGAGGGAGGGAAATATAAAGCAAGACCAATTGCAAACCAATTGTTTCGTCATGTACGGTTTGTGTCATGCAGTAGTTGTAAGAAAAGTGCTCAGCTGGTGTTTATAAAAAAAGCGAATTTCCCTAATACTTGTAACGACCTGATTCCCCTTTGAATTGTGATCATTGTATGTGCTATTCTGATAGATTCTGTCGAGCGCGCGTTACGTCATTTGCTAATGGTGTTATGTGGTGTATAGGCATTAGAATGATCGAGTCTTCTAAAAGGGACGATTAATTATTCCTAGCATGCAGACAACCACTATTCTAACTCTTCTCTCGCTATATAAATACGTGTGTTTTGGTACGTTCGCTTAAAATGTATGAATGTAGAAAAAAAATAGTTCCGGGTTTGTTTTAATTACGCTTTTCCCTGCGTACTACCTAGCAATTTTCCAAGAACAAAATATCGCAATGTAAGTCACCATTTCAATGTTACATTACGCTACATGACGTTTTTATTTACTTCCTAGCTGTGTTTTATCAATTTGGCCTACAATGATGCGCGCAGTTTGCAGTCCCTCTGTTCTGTTTTCCATTTCAAGGTGTATTCTTCGATTATGATCCTACCATATCCCAGTTTAGTAATTATGTGTCCTATTGTTGCTAGGGTTGTTTTGGTTCATGCAGATATATAAACAAGTTACTCATTGCACGATACATGTGTGTGATGGACTATTATTTATATCAAAACTGTTTTAATGTTAATTCACTGTTTATCCTCAAATCAAAACATTACTTGAAACAAACCTTTCCAAACGAAATGAAATTTGCAGCGAACGAAAATAAATGCTGTGCATAAAATTACAGCGGTACTTAGAATTCAACAAAAACGACACACCATGTGCAGATGTTTTTGGGAGTTTTACTACGATACTAAGTTCCTACATCTTCTGACTGCACATTCAGTCCAACATGTGTGAGAAAATTTAGCTTAGATTACGTGTGTTTGTGTTATACCTTCTTATCGCCATATATTCCACCCCGTAAAAGTATCATGTCATTAGCCATGATTAATTATTTTATGCTTATGATTCATTAAAAAAGGTTCGGTTCCGATTGTTTCAATACTACATGGTGTACATCATGGTGTTTACTC
>NW_024428701.1:0-19255 GCF_017562075.2 Anopheles merus | reverse complement strand
TGTAGCATAAATTTATGCTCTATGTTGTCCAGACAGCCAAATCTATGCTGCGGAGGCTCTGTAGCATAAATTTATGCTCTATGTTGTCCAGACAGCATATATCTATGTTGCGGAGGCTCTGTAGCATAAATTTATGCTCTATGTTGTCCAGACAGCATAAATCTATGCTGCGGAGACTCTGTATCATAAATTTATGCTCTATGTTGTCCAGACAGCATAAATCTATGCTGCGGAGGCTCTGTAGCATAAATTTATGCTCTATGTTGTCCAGACAGCATAAATCTATGCTGCGGAGGCTCTGTAGCATAAATTTATGCTCTATGTTGTCCAGACAGCATAAATCTATGCTGTGGATGCTCTTTAACATAAATTATGTTCTATGTTGTCCAACCAGCATAAATCTATGTTGCGGAGGCTTTGTAGCATAAATCTATGTTGCAAAGGATTTGTAGCATAAATTTATGCTCTATGTTGTCCAGACAGCATAAATCTATGCTGCGGAGGCTCTGTAGCATAAATTTATGCTCTATGTTGTCCAGACAGCATAAATCTATGTTGCGGAGGCTCTTTAACATAATTTATGTTCTATGTTGTCCAACCAGCATAAATCTATGTTGCAAAGGCTTTGTAGCATAAATCTATGTTGCAAAGGATTTGTAGCATAAATTTTTGCTCTATGTTGTCCAGACAGCATAAATCTATGCTGCGGAGGCTCTGTAGCATAAATTTATGCTCTATGTTGTCCATACAGCATAAATCTATGCTGCGGAGGCTCTGTAGCATAAATTTATGCTCTATGTTGTCCAGACAGCATAAATCTATGTTGCGGAGGCTCTGTAGCATAAATTTTTGCTCTATGTTGTCCAGACAGCATAAATCTATGCTGCGAAGGCTCTGTAGCATAAATTTATGCTCTTTGTTGTCCAGACAGCATAAATCTATGCTGCGGAGGCTCTGTAGCATAAATTTATGCTCTATGTTGTCCAGACAGCATAAATCTATGTTGCGGAGGCTCTGTAGCATAAATTTATGCTCTATGTTGTCCAGACAGCATAAATCTATGTTGCGGAGGCTCTGTAGCATAAATTTATGCTCTATGTTGTCCAGACAGCATAAATCTATGTTGCGGAGGCTCTGTAGCATAAATTTATGCTCTATGTTGTCCAGACAGCATAAATCTATGTTGCGGAGGCTCTGTAGCATAAATTTATGCTCTATGTTGTCCAGACAGCATAAATCTATGCTGCGGAGGCTCTGTAGCATAAATTTATGCTCTATGTTGTCCAGACAGCATAAATCTTTGCTGCGGAGGCTCTGTAGCATAAATTTATGCTCTATGTTGTCCAGACAGCATAAATCTATGCTGCGGAGGCTCTGTAGCATAAATTTATGCTCTATGTTGTCCAGACAGCATAAATCTATGCTGCGGAGGCTCTGTAGCATAAATTTATGCTCTATGTTGTCCAGACAGCATAAATCTATGCTGCGGAGGCTCTGTAGCATAAATTTATGCTCTATGTTGTCCAGACAGCATAAATCTATGCTGCGGAGGCTCTGTAGCATAAATTTATGCTCTATGTTGTCCAGACAGCATAAATCTATGCTGCGGAGGCTCTGTATCATAAATTTATGCTCTATGTTGTCCAGACAGCATAAATCTATGTTGCAAAGGCTTGTAGCATAAATTTATGCTCTATGTTGTCCAGACAGCATAAATCTATGTTGCGGAGGCTCTGTAGCATAAATTTATGCTCTATGTTGTCCAGACAGCATAAATCTATGTTGCGGAGGCTCTGTAGCATAAATTTATGCTCTATGTTGTCCAGACAGCATAAATCTATGTTGCGGAGGCTCTGTAGCATAAATTTATGCTCTATGTTGTCCAGACAGCATAAATCTATGCTGCGGAGGCTCTGTAGCATAAATTTATGCTCTATGTTGTCCAGACAGCATAAATCTATGTTGCGGAGGCTCTTTAACATAAATTTATGTTCTATGTTGTCCAACCAGCAAAATCTATGTTGCGAAGGCTCTGTAGCATAATTTAGCTCTATGTTGTAGACAGCATAAATCTATGCTGCGGAGGCTCTGTAGCATAAATTTATGCTCTATGTTGTCCAGACAGCATATTTTTATGTTGCGGAGGCTCTGTAGCATAAATTTATGCTCTATGTTGTCCAGACAGCATAAATCTATGCTGCGGAGGCTCTGTAGCATAAATTTATGCTCTATGTTGTCCAGACAGCATAAATCTATGCTGCGGAGGCTCTGTAGCATAAATTTATGCTCTATGTTGTCCAGACAGCATAAATCTATGCTGTGGAGCTCTTTAACATAAATTTATGTTCTATGTTGTCCAACCAGCATAAATCTATGTTGCAAAGGCTTTGTAGCATAAATCTATGTTGCAAGGATTTGTAGCATAAATTTATGCTCTATGTTGTCCAGACAGCATAAATCTATGCTGCGGAGGCTCTGTAGCATAAATTTATGCTCTATGTTGTCCAGACAGCAAAAATCTATGTTGCGGAGGCTCTTTAACATAAATTTATGTTCTATGTTGTCCAACCAGCATAAATCTATGTTGCAAAGGCTTTGTAGCATAAATCTATAATGCAAAGGATTTGTAGCATAATTTTTGCTCTATGTTTTCCAGACAGCATAATTCTATGCTGCGGAGGCTCTGTATCATAAATTTATGCTCTATGTTGTCCATACAGCATAAATCTATGCTGCGGAGGCTCTGTAGCATAAATTTATGCTCTATGTTGTCCAGACAGCATAAATCTATGCTGCGGAGGCTCTGTAGCATAAATTTATGCTCTATGTTGTCCAGACAGCATAAATCTATGTTGCGGAGGCTCTGTAGCATAAATTTATGCTCTATGTTGTCCAACCAGCATAAATCTATGTTGCGGAGGCTTTGTAGCATAAATCTATAATGCAAAGGATTTGTAGCATAAATTTATGCTCTATGTTGTCCAGACAGCATAAATCTATGTTGCGGAGGCTCTGTAGCATAAATTTATGCTCTATGTTGTCCAGACAGCATAAATCTATGCTGCGGAGGCTCTGTAGCATAAATTTATGCTCTATTTGTCCAGACAGCATAAATCTATGCTGCGGAGGCTCTGTAGCATAAATTTATGCTCTATGTTGTCCAGACAGCATAAATCTATGCTGCGGAGGCTCTGTAGCATAAATTTATGCTCTATGTTGTCCAGACAGCATAAATCTATGCTGCGGAGGCTCTGTAGCATAAATTTATGCTCTATGTTGTCCAGACAGCATAAATCTATGCTGCGGAGGCTCTTTAACATAAATTTATGTTCTATGTTGTCCAACAGCATAAATCTATGTTGCGGAGGCTTTGTAGCATAAATCTATGTTGCAAAGGATTTGTAGCATAAATTTATGCTCTATGTTGTCCAGACAGCATAAATCTATGCTGCGGAGGCTCTGTAGCATAAATTTATGCTCTATGTTGTCCAGACAGCATAAATCTATGTTGCGGAGGCTCTTTAACATAAATTTATGTTCTATGTTGTCCAACCAGCATAAATCTATGTTGCAAAGGCTTTGTAGCATAAATCTATGTTGCAAAGGATTTGTAGCATAAATTTTTGCTCTATGTTGTCCAGACAGCATAAATCTATGCTGCGGAGGCTCTGTAGCATAAATTTATGCTCTATGTTGTCCAGACAGCATAAATCTATGCTGCGGAGGCTCTGTAGCATAAATTTATGCTCTATGTTGTCCAGACAGCATAAATCTATGTTGCGGAGGCTCTGTAGCATAAATTTTTGCTCTATGTTGTCCAGACAGTATAAATCTATGCTGCGAAGGCTCTGTAGCATAAATTTATGCTCTTGTTGTCCAGACAGCACAAATCTATGCTGCGGAGGCTCTGTAGCATAAATTTATGCTCTATGTTGTCCAGACAGCATAAATCTATGTTGCGGAGGCTCTGTAGCATAAATTTATGCTCTATGTTGTCCAGACAGCATAAATCTATGTTGCGGAGGCTCTGTAGCATAAATTTATGCTCTATGTTGTCCAGACAGCATAAATCTATGTTGCGGAGGCTCTGTAGCATAAATTTATGCTCTATGTTGTCCAGACAGCATAAATCTATGTTGCGGAGGCTCTGTAGCATAAATTTATGCTCTATGTTGTCCAGACAGCATAAATCTATGCTGCGGAGGCTCTGTAGCATAAATTTATGCTCTATGTTGTCCAGACAGCATAAATCTATGCTGCGGAGGCTCTGTAGCATAAATTTATGCTCTATGTTGTCCAGACAGCATAAATCTATGCTGCGGAGGCTCTGTAGCATAAATTTATGCTCTATGTTGTCCAGACAGCATAAATCTATGCTGTGGAGGCTCTTAACATAAATTTATGTTCTATGTTGTCCAACCAGCATAAATCTATGTTGCGGAGGCTTTGTAGCATAAATCTATGTTGCAAAGGATTTGTAGCATAAATTTATGCTCTATGTTGTCCAGACAGCATAAATCTATGCTGCGGAGGCTCTGTAGCATAAATTTATGCTCTATGTTGTCCAGACAGCATAAATCTATGTTGCGGAGGCTCTTTAACATAAATTTATGTTCTATGTTGTCCAACCAGCATAAATCTATGTTGCAAAGGCTTTGTAGCATAAATCTATGTTGCAAAGGATTTGTAGCATATATTTTTGCTCTATGTTGTCCAGACAGCATAAATCTATGCTGCGGAGGCTCTGTATCATAAATTTATGCTCTATGTTGTCCATACAGCATAAATCTATGCTGCGGAGGCTCTGTAGCATAAATTTATGCTCTATGTTGTCCAGACAGCATAAATCTATGTTGCGGAGGCTCTGTAGCATAAATTTATGCTCCATGTTGTCCAGACAGCATAAATCTATGCTGCGAAGGCTCTGTAGCATAAATTTATGCTCTTTGTTGTCCAGACAGCACAAATCTATGCTGCGGAGGCTCTGTAGCATAAATTTATGCTCTATGTTGTCCAGACAGCATAATCTATGTTGCGGAGGCTCTGTACATAAATTTATGCTCTATGTTGTCCAGACAGCATAAATCTATGTTGCGGAGGCTCTGTAGCATAAATTTATGCTCTATGTTGTCCAGACAGCATAAATCTATGTTGCGGAGGCTCTGTAGCATAAATTTATGCTCTATGTTGTCCAGACAGCATAAATCTATGTTGCGGAGGCTCTGTAGCATAAATTTATGCTCTATGTTGTCCAGACAGCATAAATCTATGCTGCGGAGGCTCTGTAGCATAAATTTATGCTCTATGTTGTCCAGACAGCATAAATCTATGCTGCGGAGGCTCTGTAGCATAAATTTATGCTCTATGTTGTCCAGACAGCATAAATCTATGCTGCGGAGGCTCTGTAGCATAAATTTATGCTCTATGTTGTCCAGACAGCATAAATCTATGCTGCGGAGGCTCTGTAGCATAAATTTATGCTCTATGTTGTCCAGACAGCATAAATCTATGCTGCGGAGGCTCTGTAGCATAAATTTATGCTCTATGTTGTCCAGACAGCATAAATCTATGCTGCGGAGGCTCTGTAGCATAATTTATGCTCTATGTTGTCCAGACAGCATAAATCTATGCTGCGGAGGCTCTGTAGCATAAATTTATGCTCTATGTTGTCCAGACAGCATAAATCTATGTTGCGGAGGCTCTGTAGCATAAATTTATGCTCTATGTTGTCCAGACAGCATAAATCTATGTTGCGGAGGCTCTGTAGCATAAATTTATGCTCTATGTTGTCCAGACAGCATAAATCTATGTTGCGGAGGCTCTGTAGCATAAATTTATGCTCTATGTTGTCCAGACAGCATAAATCTATGTTGCGGAGGCTCTGTAGCATAAATTTATGCTCTATGTTGTCCAGACAGCATAAATCTATGCTGCGGAGGCTCTGTAGCATAAATTTATGCTCTATGTTGTCCAGACAGCATAAATCTATGCTGCGGAGGCTCTGTAGCATAAATTTATGCTCTATGTTGTCCAGACAGCATAAATCTATGCTGCGGAGGCTCTGTAGCATAAATTTATGCTCTATGTTGTCCAGACAGCATAAATCTATGCTGCGGAGGCTCTGTAGCATAAATTTATGCTCTATGTTGTCCAGACAGCATAAATCTATGCTGCGGAGGCTCTGTAGCATAAATTTATGCTCTATGTTGTCCAGACAGCATAAATCTATGCTGCGGAGGCTCTGTAGCATAAATTTATGCTCTATGTTGTCCAGACAGCATAAATCTATGCTGCGGAGGCTCTGTAGCATAAATTTATGCTCTATGTTGTCCAGACAGCATAAATCTATGCTGCGGAGGCTCTGTAGCATAAATTTATGCTCTATGTTGTCCAGACAGCATAAATCTATGCTGCGGAGGCTCTGTAGCATAAATTTATGCTCTATGTTGTCCAGACAGCATAAATCTATGCTGCGGAGGCTCTGTAGCATAAATTTATGCTCTATGTTGTCCAGACAGCATAAATCTATGCTGCGGAGGCTCTGTAGCATAAATTTATGCTCTATGTTGTCCAGACAGCATAAATCTATGTTGCGGAGGCTCTGTAGCATAAATTTATGCTCTATGTTGTCCAGACAGCATAAATCTATGTTGCGGAGGCTCTGTAGCATAAATTTATGCTCTATGTTGTCCAGACAGCATAAATCTATGTTGCGGAGGCTCTGTAGCATAAATTTATGCTCTATGTTGTCCAGACAGCATAAATCTATGTTGCGGAGGCTCTGTAGCATAAATTTATGCTCTATGTTGTCCAGACAGCATAAATCTATGCTGCGGAGGCTCTGTAGCATAAATTTATGCTCTATGTTGTCCAGACAGCATAAATCTATGCTGCGGAGGCTCTGTAGCATAAATTTATGCTCTATGTTGTCCAGACAGCATAAATCTATGTTGCGGAGGCTCTGTAGCATAAATTTATGCTCTATGTTGTCCAGACAGCATAAATCTATGCTGCGGAGGCTCTGTAGCATAAATTTATGCTCTATGTTGTCCAGACAGCATAAATCTATGCTGCGGAGGCTCTGTAGCATAAATTTATGCTCTATGTTGTCCAGACAGCATAAATCTATGCTGCGGAGGCTCTGTAGCATAAATTTATGCTCTATGTTGTCCAACCAGCATAAATCTATGTTGCAAAGGCTTTGTAGCATAAATCTATAATGCAAAGGATTTGTAGCATAAATTTATGCTCTATGTTGTCCAGACAGCAAAAATCTATGTTGCGGAGGCTCTTTAACATAAACTTATGTTCTATGTTGTCAAACCAGCATAAATCTATGTTGCAAAGGCTTTGTAGCATAAATCTATGTTGCAAAGGCTTTGTAGCATAAATTTATGCTCTATGTTGTCCAGACAGCATAAATCTATGCTGCGGAGGCTCTGTAGCATAAATTTATGCTCTATGTTGTCCAGACAGCATAAATCTATGTTGCGGAGGCTCTTTAACATAAATTTATGTTCTATGTTGTCCAACAGCATAAATCTATGTTGCAAAGGCTTTGTAGCATAAATCTATATGCAAAGATTTGTAGCATAAATTTTGCTCTATGTTTTCCAGACAGCATAAATCTATGCTGCGGAGGCTCTGTATCATAAATTTATGCTCTATGTTGTCCATACAGCATAAATCTATGCTGCGGAGGCTCTGTAGCATAAATTTATGCTCTATGTTGTCCAGACAGCATAAATCTATGTTGCGGAGGCTCTGTAGCATAAATTTTTGCTCTATGTTGTCCAGACAGCATAAATCTATGCTGCGGAGGCTCTGTAGCATAAATTTATGCTCTATGTTGTCCAGACAGCATAAATCTATGCTGCGGAGGCTCTGTAGCATAAATTTATGCTCTATGTTGTCCAGACAGCATAAATCTATGCTGCGGAGGCTCTGTAGCATAAATTTATGCTCTATGTTGTCCAGACAGCATAAATCTATGCTGTGGAGGCTCTTTAACATAAATTTATGTTCTATGTTGTCCAACCAGCATAAATCTATGTTGCAAAGGCTTTGTAGCATAAATCTATGTTGCGGAGGCTCTGTAGCATAAATTTATGCTCTATGTTGTCCAGACAGCATAAATCTATGCTGCGGAGGCTCTGTAGCATAAATTTATGCTCTATGTTGTCCAGACAGCATAAATCTATGTTGCGGAGGCTCTGTAGCATAAATTTATGCTCTATGTTGTCCAGACAGCATAAATCTATGCTGCGAGGCTCTGTAGCATAAATTTATGCTCTATGTTGTCCAGACAGCATAAATCTATGCTGCGGAGGCTCTGTAGCATAAATTTATGCTCTATGTTGTCCAGACAGCATAAATCTATGTTGCGGAGGCTCTGTAGCATAAATTTATGCTCTATGTTGTCCAGACAGCATAAATCTATGTTGCGGAGGCTCTGTAGCATAAATTTATGCTCTATGTTGTCCAGACAGCATAAATCTATGTTGCGGAGGCTCTGTAGCATAAATTTATGCTCTATGTTGTCCAGACAGCATAAATCTATGTTGCGGAGGCTCTGTAGCATAAATTTATGCTCTATGTTGTCCAGACAGCATAAATCTATGCTGCGGAGGCTCTGTAGCATAAATTTATGCTCTATGTTGTCCAGACAGCATAAATCTATGCTGCGGAGGCTCTGTAGCATAAATTTATGCTCTATGTTGTCCAGACAGCATAAATCTATGCTGCGGAGGCTCTGTAGCATAAATTTATGCTCTATGTTGTCCAGACAGCATAAATCTATGCTGCGGAGGCTCTGTAGCATAAATTTATGCTCTATGTTGTCCAGACAGCATAAATCTATGCTGCGGAGGCTCTGTAGCATAAATTTATGCTCTATGTTGTCCAGACAGCATAAATCTATGCTGCGGAGGCTCTGTAGCATAAATTTATGCTCTATGTTGTCCAGACAGCATAAATCTATGCTGCGGAGGCTCTGTAGCATAAATTTATGCTCTATGTTGTCCAGACAGCATAAATCTATGTTGCGGAGGCTTTGTAGCATAAATTTATGCTCTATGTTGTCCAGACAGCATAAATCTATGTTGCGGAGGCTCTGTAGCATAAATTTATGCTCTATGTTGTCCAGACAGCATAAATCTATGTTGCGGAGGCTCTGTAGCATAAATTTATGCTCTATGTTGTCCAGACAGCATAAATCTATGTTGCGGAGGCTCTGTAGCATAAATTTATGCTCTATGTTGTCCAGACAGCATAAATCTATGCTGCGGAGGCTCTGTAGCATAAATTTATGCTCTATGTTGTCCAGACAGCATAAATCTATGTTGCGGAGGCTCTTTAGCACAAATTTATGTTCTATGTTGTCCAACCAGCATAAATCTATGTTGCGAAGGCTCTGTAGCATAAATTTATGCTCTATGTTGTCCAGACAGCACAAATCTATGCTGCGGAGGCTCTGTAGCATAAATTTATGCTCTATGTTGTCCAGACAGCATAAATCTATGTTGCGGAGGCTCTGTAACATAAATTTATGCTCTATGTTGTCCAGACAGCATAAATCTATGCTTTGGAGGCTCTGTAGCATAAATTTATGCTCTATGTTGTCCAGACAGCATAAATCTATGCTGCGGAGGCTCTGTAGCATAAATTTATGCTCTATGTTGTCCAGACAGCATAAATCTATGCTGCGGAGGCTCTTTAACATAAATTTATGTTCTATGTTGTCCAACCAGCATAAATCTATGTTGCAAAGGCTTTGTAGCATAAATCTATGTTGCAAGGATTTGTAGCATAAATTTATGCTCTATGTTGTCCAGACAGCATAAATCTATGCTGCGGAGGCTCTTTAACATAAATTTATGTTCTATGTTGTCCAACCAGCATAAATCTATGTTGCAAAGGCTTTGTAGCATAAATCTATGCTGCAAAGGATTTGTAGCATAAATTTATGCTCTATGTTGTCCAGACAGCATAAATCTATGCTGCGGAGGCTCTGTAGCATAAATTTATGCTCTATGTTGTCCAGACAGCATAAATCTATGTTGCGGAGGCTCTTTAACATAAATTTATGTCTATGTTGTCCAACCAGCATAAATCTATGTTGCAAAGGCTTTGTAGCATAAATCTATGTTGCAAAGGATTGTAGCATAATTTTTGCTCTATGTTTCCAGACAGCATAAATCTATGCTGCGGAGGCTCTGTATCATAAATTTATGCTCTATGTTGTCCATACAGCATAAATCTATGCTGCGGAGGCTCTGTAGCATAAATTTATGCTCTATGTTGTCCAGACAGCATAAATCTATGTTGCGGAGGCTCTGTAGCATAAATTTTTGCTCTATGTTGTCCAGACAGTATAAATCTATGCTGCGAGGCTCTGTAGCATAAATTTATGCTCTACTTTGTCCAGACAGCACAAATCTATGCTGCGGAGGCTCTGTAGCATAAATTTATGCTCTATGTTGTCCAGACAGCATAAATCTATGCTGCGGAGGCTCTGTAGCATAAATTTATGCTCTATGTTGTCCAGACAGCATAAATCTATGCTGCGGAGGCTCTTTAACATAAATTTATGCTCTATGTTGTCCAACCAGCATAAATCTATGTTGCAAAGGCTTTGTAGCATAAATCTATGTTGCGGAGGCTCTGTAGCATAAATTTATGCTCTATGTTGTCCAGACAGCATAAATCTATGCTGCGGAGGCTCTGTAGCATAAATTTATGCTCTATGTTGTCCAGACAGCATAAATCTATGTTGCGGAGGCTCTGTAGCATAAATTTATGCTCTATGTTGTCCAGACAGCATAAATCTATGCTGCGAGGCTCTGTAGCATAAATTTATGCTCTATGTTGTCCAGACAGCATAAATCTATGCTGCGGAGGCTCTGTAGCATAAATTTATGCTCTATGTTGTCCAGACAGCATATATCTATGTTGCGGAGGCTCTGTAGCATAAATTTATGCTCTATGTTGTCCAGACAGCATAAATCTATGTTGCGGAGGCTCTGTAGCATAAATTTATGCTCTATGTTGTCCAGACAGCATAAATCTATGTTGCGGAGGCTCTGTAGCATAAATTTATGCTCTATGTTGTCCAGACAGCATAAATCTATGTTGCGGAGGCTCTGTAGCATAAATTTATGCTCTATGTTGTCCAGACAGCATAAATCTATGCTGCGGAGGCTCTGTAGCATAAATTTATGCTCTATGTTGTCCAGACAGCATAAATCTATGCTGCGGAGGCTCTGTAGCATAAATTTATGCTCTATGTTGTCCAGACAGCATAAATCTATGCTGCGGAGGCTCTGTAGCATAAATTTATGCTCTATGTTGTCCAGACAGCATAAATCTATGCTGCGGAGGCTCTGTAGCATAAATTTATGCTCTATGTTGTCCAGACAGCATAAATCTATGCTGCGGAGGCTCTGTAGCATAAATTTATGCTCTATGTTGTCCAGACAGCATAAATCTATGCTGCGGAGGCTCTGTAGCATAAATTTATGCTCTATGTTGTCCAGACAGCATAAATCTATGCTGCGGAGGCTCTGTATCATAAATTTATGCTCTATGTTGTCCAGACAGCATAAATCTATGTTGCAAAGGCTCTGTAGCATAAATTTATGCTCTATGTTGTCCAGACAGCATAAATCTATGTTGCGGAGGCTCTGTAGCATAAATTTATGCTCTATGTTGTCCAGACAGCATAAATCTATGCTGCGGAGGCTCTGTAGCATAAATTTATGCTCTATGTTGTCCAGACAGCATAAATCTATGTTGCGGAGGCTCTGTAGCATAAATTTATGCTCTATGTTGTCCAGACAGCATAAATCTATGCTGCGGAGGCTCTGTAGCATAAATTTATGCTCTATGTTGTCCAGACAGCATAAATCTATGTTGCGGAGGCTCTGTAACATAAATTTATGCTCTATGTTGTCCAGACAGCAAAATCTATGTTGCGAAGGCTCTGTAGCATAAATTTATGCTCTATGTTGTAGACAGCATAAATCTATGCTGCGGAGGCTCTGTAGCATAAATTTATGCTCTATGTTGTCCAGACAGCATAAATCTATGTTGCGGAGGCTCTGTAGCATAAATTTATGCTCTATGTTGTCCAGACAGCATAAATCTATGCTTTGGAGGCTCTGTAGCATAAATTTATGCTCTATGTTGTCCAGACAGCATAAATCTATGCTGCGGAGGCTCTGTAGCATAAATTTATGCTCTATGTTGTCCAGACAGCATAAATCTATGCTGTGGAGGCTCTGTAGCATAAATGTATGCTCTATGTTGTCCAGACAGCATAAATCTATGTTGCAAAGGCTTTGAAGCATAAATTTATCTTGTTGCAGAAGGATTTGTAGCATAAATTTATGCTCTATGTTGTCCAGACAGCATAAATCTATGCTGCGGAGGCTCTGTAGCATAAATTTATGCTCTATGTTGTCCAGACAGCATAAATCTATGTTGCAAGGCTCTGTAGCATAAATTTATGCTCTATGTTGTCCAGACAGCATAAATCTATGCTGCGGAGGCTCTGTATCATAAATTTATGCTCTATGTTGTCCATACAGCATAAATCTATGCTGCGGAGGCTCTGTAGCATAAATTTATGCTCTATGTTGTCCAGACAGCATAAATCTATGCTGCGGAGGCTCTGTAGCATAAATTTATGCTCTATGTTGTCCAGACAGCATAAATCTATGCTGTGGATGCTCTGTAACATAAATTTATGTTCTATGTTGTCCAACCAGCATAAATCTATGTTGCGGAGGCTTGTAGCATAAATCTATGTTGCAAAGGATTTGTAGCATAAATTTATGCTCTATGTTGTCCAGACAGCATAAATCTATGCTGCGGAGGCTCTGTAGCATAAATTATGCTCTATCTATGTTGTCCAGGCAGCATAAATCTATGTTGCGGAGGCTCTTTAACATAAATTTATGTTCTATGTTGTCCACCAGCATAAATCTATGTTGCAAAGGCTTTGTAGCATAATCTATGTTGCAAAGGATTTGTAGCATAATTTTTGCTCTATGTTGTCCAGACAGCATAATCTATGCTGCGAGGCTCTGTATCATAAATTTATGCTCTATGTTGTCCATACAGCATAAATCTATGCTGCGGAGGCTCTGTAGCATAAATTATGCTCTATGTTGTCCAGACAGCATAAATCTATGTTGCGGAGGCTCTGTAGCATAAATTTTTGCTCCATGTTGTCCAGACAGTATAATCTATGCTGCGAAGGCTCTGTAGCATAAATTTATGCTCTTTGTTGTCCAGACAGCACAAATCTATGCTGCGGAGGCTCTGTAGCATAAATTTAGGCGCTATGTTGTCCAGACAGCATAAATCTATGTTGCGGAGGCTCTGTAACATAAATTTATGTTCTATGTTGTCCAGACAGCATAAATCTATGTTGCGGAGGCTCTGTAGCATAAATTTATGCTCTATGTTGTCCAGACAGCATAAATCTATGCTGCGGAGGCTCTGTAGCATAAATTTATGCTCTATGTTGTCCAGACAGCATAAATCTATGTTGCGGAGGCTCTGTAGCATAAATTTATGCTCTATGTTGTCCAGACAGCATAAATCTATGCTGCGGAGGCTCTGTAGCATAAATTTATGCTCTATGTTGTCCAACAGCATAAATCTATGCTGCGGAGGCTCTGTAGCATAAATTTATGCTCTATGTTGTCCAGACAGCATAAATCTATGCTGCGGAGGCTCTGTAGCATAAATTTATGCTCTATGTTGTCCAGACAGCATAAATCTATGCTGCGGAGGCTCTGTAGCATAAATTTATGCTCTATGTTGTCCAGACAGCATAACTCTATGTTGCGGAGGCTCTGTAGCATAAATTTATGCTCTATGTTGTCCAGACAGCATAAATCTATGTTGCGGAGGCTCTGTAGCATAAATTATGCTCTATGTTGTCCAGACAGCATAAATCTATGCTGCGGAGGCTCTGTATCATAAATTTATGCTCTATGTTGTCCAGACAGCATAAATCTATGTTGCAAAGGCTTTGAAGCATAAATTTATGCTCTATGTTGTCCAGACAGCATAAATCTATGTTGCGGAGGCTCTGTAGTATAAATTTATGCTCTATGTTGTCCAGACAGCATAAATCTATGTTGCGGAGGCTCTGTAGCATAAATTTATGCTCTATGTTGTCCAGACAGCATAAATCTATGCTGCGGAGGCTCTGTAACAATAATTTATGTTCTATGTTGTCCAGACAGCATAAATCTATGCTGTGGAGGCTCTGTAGCATAAATTTATGCTCTATGTTGTCCAGGCAGCATAAATCTATGTTGTGGAGGCTCTTGTACATAAATTTATGCTCTATGTTGTCCAGACAGCAAATCTATGCTTGCGAGGCTCTGTAGCATAAATTTATGCTCTATGTTGAGACAGCACAAATCTATGCTGCGGAGGCTCTGTAGCATAAATTTATGCTCTATGTTGTCCAGACAGCATAAATTATGCTGCGGAGGCTCTGTAGCATAAATTTATGCTCTATGTTGTCCAGACAGCATAAATCTATGCTGCAGGCTCTGTAGCATAAATTTATGCTCTATGTTGTCCAGACAGCATAAATCTATGCTGCGGAGGCTCTGTAGCATAAATTTATGCTCTATGTTGTCCAGACAGCATAAATCTATGCTGTGGATGCTCTTTAACATAAATTTATTTTCTATGTTGTCCAACCCATAAATCTATGTTGCAAGGCTTTGTAGCATAAATCTATGTTGCAAAGGATTTGTAGCATAAATTTATGCTCTATGTTGTCCAGACAGCATAAATCTATGCTGCGGAGGCTCTGTAGCATAAATTTATGCTCTATGTTGTCCAGGCAGCATAAATCTATGTTGCGGAGGCTCTTTAACATAAATTTATGTTCTATGTTGTCCAACCAGCATAAATCTATGTTGCAAAGGCTTGTAGCATAAATCTATAATGCAAAGGATTTGTAGCATAAATTTTTGCTCTATGTTGTCCAGACAGCATAAATCTATGCTGCGGAGGCTCTGTATCATAAATTTATGCTCTATGTTGTCCACAGCATAAATCTATGCTGCGGAGGCTCTGTAGCATAAATTTATGCTCTATGTTGTCCAGACAGCATAAATCTATGTGCGGAGGCTCTGTAGCATAAATTTATGCTCTATGTTGTCCAGACAGCATAAATCTATGTTGCGGAGGCTCTTTAACATAAATTTATGTTCTATGTTGTCCACCACATAAATCTATGTTGCAAAGGCTTTGTAGCATAAATCTATAATGCAAAGGATTTGTAGCATATTTTTGCTCTATGTTTTCCAGACAGCATAAATCTATGCTGCGGAGGCTCTGTATCATAAATTTATGCTCTATGTTGTCCAGACAGCATAAATCTATGCTGCGGAGGCTCTGTAGCATAAATTTATGCTATACTTTGTCCAGACAGCATAAATCTATGCTGCGGAGGCTCTGTAGCATAAATTTATGCTCTATGTTGTCCAGACAGCATAAATCTTTGCTGCGAAGGCTCTGTAGCATAAATGTATGCTCTATGTTGTCCAGACAGCATAAATCTATGCTGCGGAGGCTCTGTAGCATAAATTTATGCTCTATGTTGTCCAGACAGCATAAATCTATGTTGCGGAGGCTCTGTAGCATAAATCTTATGTTGCAAAGGATTTGTCATAAATTTATGCTCTATGTTGTCCAGACAGCATAAATCTATGCTGCGGAGGCTCTGTAGCATAATTTATGCTCTATGTTGTCCAGACAGCATAAATCTATGCTGCGGAGGCTCTGTAGCATAAATTTATGCTCTATGTTGTCCAGACAGCATAAATCTATGCTGCGGAGGCTCTGTAGCATAAATTTATGCTCTATGTTGTCCAGACAGCATAAATCTATGTTGCGGAGGCTCTGTAGCATAAATTTATGCTCTATGTTGTCCAGACAGCATAAATCTATGCTGCGGAGGCTCTGTAGCATAAATTTATGCTCTATGTTGTCCAGACAGCATAAATCTATGTTGCGGAGGCTTGTAGCATAAATTTATGCTCTATGTTGTCCAGACAGCAAATCTATGTGCGGAGGCTCTGTAGCATAAATTTATGCTCTATGTTGTCCAGACAGCATAAATCTATTTGCGGAGGCTCTGTAGCATAAATTTATGCTCTATGTTGTCCAGACAGCATAATCTATGTTGCGGAGGCTCTGTAGCATAAATTTATGCTCTATGTTGTCCAGACAATAAATCTATGCTGTGGAGGCTCTGTAGCATAAATTTATGCTCTATGTTGTCCAGCAGCATAAATCTATGTTGTGGAGGCTCTGTAGCATAAATTTATGCTCTATGTTGTCCAGACAGCAAATCTATGTTGCGGAGGCTCTGTAGCATAATTTATGCTCTATGTTGTAGACAGCATAAATCTATGCTGCGGAGGCTCTGTAGCATAAATTTATGCTCTATGTTGTCCAGACAGCATAAATCTATGTTGCGGAGGCTCTGTAGCATAAATTTATGCTCTATGTTGTCCAGACAGCATAAATCTTTGCTTTGGAGGCTCTGTAGCATAATTTTTTGCTCTATGTTGTCCAGACAGCATAAATCTATGTTGCGGAGGCTCTGTAGCATAAATTTATGCTCTATGTTGTCCAGACAGCATAAATCTATGCTGCGGAGGCTCTTTACATAAATTTATGTTCTATGTTGTCCAACCAGCATAAATCTATGTTGCGGAGGCTTTGTAGCATAAATCTATGTGGCAAAGGATTTGTAGCATAAATTTATGCTCTATGTTGTCCAGACAGCATAAATCTATGTTGCGGAGGCTCTTTAACATAAATTTATGTTCTATGTTGTCCAACCAGCATAAATCTATGTTGCGGAGGCTTTGTAGCATAAATCTATAATGCAAAGGATTTGTGTAGCATAAATTTATGCTCTATGTTGTCCAGACAGCATAAATCTATGCTGCGGAGGCTCTGTAGCATAAATTTATGCTCTATGTTGTCCAGACAGCATAAATCTATGTTGCGGAGGCTCTTTAACATAAACTTATGTTCTATGTTGTCCAACCAGCATAAATCTATGTTGCCAAGGCTTTGTAGCATAAATCTATAATGCAAAGGATTGTAGCATAAATTTTTGCTCTATGTTTTCCAGACAGCATAAATCTATGCTGCGGAGGCTCTGTATCATAAATTTATGCTCTATGTTGTCCATACATAAATCTATGCTGCGGAGGCTCTGTAGCATAAATTTATGCTCTATGTTGTCCAGACAGCATAAATCTATGTTGCGGAGGCTCTGTAGCATAAATTTTTGCTCCATGTTGTCCAGACAGTATAAATCTATGCTGCGAAGGCTCTGTAGCATAAATTTTTGCTTCATGTTGTCCAGACAGTATAAATCTATGCTGCGGAGGCTCTGTAGCATAAATTTATGCTCTATGTTGTCCAGACAGCATAAATCTATGCTGCGGAGGCTCTGTAGCATAAATTTATGCTCTATGTTGTCCAGACAGCATAAATCTATGCTGCGGAGGCTCTGTAGCATAAATTTATGCTCTATGTTGTCCAACCAGCATAAATCTATGTTGCAAAGGCTTTGTAGCATAAATCTATGTTGCGGAGGCTCTGTAGCATAAATTTATGCTCTATGTTGTCCAGACAGCATAAATCTATGCTGCGGAGGCTCTGTAGCATAAATTTATGCTCTATGTTTGTCCAGACAGCATAAATCTATGTTGCGGAGGCTCTGTAGCATAAATTTATGCTCTATGTTGTCCAGACAGCATAAATCTATGCTGCGGAGGCTCTGTAGCATAAATTTATGCTCTATGTTGTCCAGACAGCATAAATCTATGCTGCGGAGGCTCTGTAGCATAAATTTAGGCTCTATGTTGTCCAGACAGCATAAATCTATGTTGCGGAGGCTCTGTAGCATAAATTTATATGCTCTATGTTGTCCAGACAGCATAAATCTATGCTGCGGAGGCTCTGTAGCATAAATTTATGCTCTATGTTGTCCAGACAGCATAATCTATGTTGCGGAGGCTCTGTAGCATAAATTTATGCTCTATGTTGTCCAGACAGCATAAATCTATGTTGCGAGGCTCTGTAGCATAAATTTATGCTCTATGTTGTCCAGACAGCATAAATCTGTGCGGAGGCTCTGTAGCATAATTTATGCTCTATGTTGTCCAACAGCATAAATCTATGCTGCGGAGGCTCTGTAGCATAAATTTATGCTCTATGTTGTCCAGACAGCATAAATCTATGCTGCGGAGGCTCTGTAGCATAAATTTATGCTCTATGTTGTCCAGACAGCATAAATCTTGCTGCGGAGGCTCTGTAGCATAAATTTATGCTCTATGTGTCCAGACAGCATAAATCTATGCTTGCGGAGGCTCTGTAGCATAAATTATGCTCTATGTTGTCCAGACAGCATAAATCTATGCTGCGGAGGCTCTGTAGCATAAATTTATGCTCTATTTTGTCCAGACAGCATAAATCTATGCTGCGGAGGCTCTGTAGCATAAATTTATGCTCTATATGTTGTCCAGACAGCATAAATCTATGTTGCGGAGGCTGTAGCATAAATTATGCTCTATGTTGTCCAGACAGCATAAATCTATGTTGCGGAGGCTCTGTAGCATAAATTTATGCTCTATGTTGTCCAGACAGCATAAATCTATGTTGCGGAGGCTCTGTAGCATAAATTTATGCTCTATGTTGTCCAGACAGCATAAATCTATGCTGCGGAGGCTCTGTAGCATAAATTTATGCTCTATGTTGTCCAGACAGCATAAATCTATGCTGCGGAGCTCTGTAGCATAAATTTATGCTCTATGTTGTCCAGGCAGCATAAATTCTATGTTGCGGAGGCTCTGTAACATAAATTTATGCTCTATGTTGTCCAACCAGCATAAATCTATGTTGCGGAGGCTCTGTAGCATAAATTTATGCTCTATGTTGTCCAGACAGCATAAATCTATGCTGCGGAGGCTCTGTAGCATAATTATGCTCTATGTTGTCCAGACAGCATAAATCTATGTTGCGAGGCTCTGTACATAAATTTATGCTCTATGTTTGTCCAGACAGCATAAACTATGCTTTGCGGAGGCTCTGTAGCATAAATTTATGCTCTATGTTGTCCAGACAGCATAAATCTATTCTGCGGAGGCTCTGTAGCATAAATTTATGCTCTATGTTGTCCAGACAGCATAAATCTATG
>NW_024428700.1:0-19257 GCF_017562075.2 Anopheles merus | reverse complement strand
TGTGATAAAAACATATATCAAATTCCTCAGTTTAGCTAGTTTAAGTTTTGATTCGAAACAGGATTGTCAATGCGATGAGTATATTGAATTGAATATTGAAAAAGAATATATACAATAAAATATCAAGAATTGGTTTCGAAAAATGGGTTGTAAAGGTATCAAGTTTTGTTAAATATTTTTGAAAATATCTTACATTGAAATATTATTGATTGGTCATGATTATCATTTGATTTCACAATCGTTTGAAATCACAAGAAAATGAGGTTGTTTTTGCTTGTTGATAGCGTGTCATTTAACTGAGAGTCTAATCACACTTTTTAAAAATAAAAGTAAAAATTTCGGAAAAATTCATTCACCGATTCGCTCGAAAGGTGTTTTTTGGTAGATTGGACAATTCTCAGGACTATTTTACACATATACATTTTTGAGCTATCTCTTACCATTTCCGAGATATTGAGGGTTAAGTTTGTAAAACAAACATTTTCAAACGTCATAATCCGAACCATTTAAGCTACAAAACACGCAAGGTAGTATTGGAAAGGTCTGGCGAGATCTACAATCGCTCCATACAGTGTAACCACTTTGGAGCAACATCCAGCGAGATAGCAGTGTCGCCCATGTTCTACAACCACCCCGCCATATGTTTTTTTTGCAACAAAGTAGTGAAAATTAGAAGTGTAATTTAAACGAATCCCCCTTACAAACCCTCCGTTTGCTTACTCCGTTGCTGCTTGATCTTCGAGAAACATACACCCGAACAAACGCACCACACTGCCCGGCACGGGTGTGGCTAAATTAATAAATGAATCAAATAAAAAGATCATGATCCTCGATCATACAACCATCAACTCAACTGTGAGTAAAAGGATAATTCAATACGAATGAAAACATTTTAAATCTGTCCTCGCGAAATATGGCACAAAGCAGAATGAGAGTGAAAAACGGCAACGCAAGAGCGCATTCTATCGTTCAAACACGAACACGAGAGAAGGAAGGACAGGAAGCGAGAATAAGCTCGTCATAGCAGGAGTACTCAACTTATTTCACGCAAAGCAGCAAGTGTTCCATACAAAATTCCTTTGCAAAAAGGTTCATGAGCCCTGCCCGACGGCACCGTTTGCAGCGTGTGCCGTGTATTCTTTCCTGCTTTCACCACCGTCTCTGTGCAGCTATGTGTGCTCTCTCGCTCTCGCTGCTGGAGTTTCGTATGTTACGCGAAACGCGTTACAACGAAAATTTATATCTATAGAAGAGGCTGAAACTTCGTCACCCCCCTCCATTCTTGCTCTGGCTGGACGATCGCCCTGAAAGCGGGCGACACACAGAGCCATAGACAAATTGTTTTATAAATGCAAATTCAATGCGTTGGTATAAATTGTGATAAAAATATACATCAAATTCCTCTGTTTAGCTAGTTCAAGTTTTGATTCGAAACAGGATTGTCAATGCGATGAGTATATTGAATTGAATATTGAAAAAATAATATACAATAAAATATTCAGAATGGGTTTCGAAAAATGGTCTTGTAAAGGTATCAAGTTTTGTTAAATATTTTTGAAAATATCTTACATTGAAATATTATTGATTGGTCATGATTATCAATTTGATCTTCACAATCGTTTGAAATCACAAGAAAATGAGGTTGTTTTGTACTTGTTGATAGCGTGTCATTTAACTGAAAGTCTAGTCACACTTTTTTGCTTATTTCGTAAAACATGTTTTTATCAAAAGATATTACAACTGATCCATAAGCTGAGTCTTTGTTTCACACCTTCAGTATTTAGCTAATGTAAGACTCCGCAAGTTTTTGTATTTTGTTTCCTTCATTCGTTGCCAGAGGTAAAAAAGGAAGGTAAATCAACCACCTTCAACTATGAGCACCTATTTCCGCATGCCTCAGCCTGACTAAACCAATAGGTATAACCACTAGGAGGGCCGTGTAACCACTTTGGAGCAACATCCAGCGAGATAGCAGTGTCGCCCATGTTCATACAAGCATCTTCGCCTTATTGTTTTTTTGCAACAAAGTAGTGTAGAATTAGAAGTGTAACTTAAACGAATCCCCCTTACAACCCCTCCGTTTGGTTACTTCGTTGCTCGCTTGATCCTTCGAGAAACATACACCCGAACAAACGCACACACTGCCCGGCACGGGTGTGGCTAAATTAATAAATGAATCAAATACAAATGATCATGATCCTCAATCATAAAACCATCAACTCAACTGTGAGTAAAAGGATAATTCAATACGAATTACTCTAGCTGGACGATCGTCCTGAAAGCGGGCGACACACAGAGCCACACACAAACTGTTTTATAAATGCATATTCAATGCGTTGGTATAAATTGTGATAAAAACATATATCAAATTCCTCTGTTTAGCTAGTTTAAGTTTTGATTCGAAACAGGATTGTCAATGCGATGAGTATATTGTATTGAATATTGAAAAAGTAATATACAATAAAATATCAAGAATTGGTTTGAAAAATGGTCTTGTAAGGGTGTCAAGTTTTGTTAAATATTTTTGAAAATATCTCACATTGATATATTATTGATTGTTCATGATTATCAATTTGATCTTCACAATCATTTGAAATCATAAGAAAATGAGGTTTGTTTATACTTGTTGATAGCGTGTCATTAACAGAAAGTCTAGTCACACTTTTTGATTAAATCGTAAAATATGTTTTTATCAAAAGATATTACAACTGATCCATAAGCTGAGTCTTTGTTTCACACCTTCAGTATTTAGCTAATGTAAGACTCCGCAAGTTTTTGTATTTTGTTTCCTTCATTCGTTGCCAGAGGTAAAAAAGGAAGGTAAATCAACCACCTTCAACTATGAGCACCTATTTCCGCATGCCTCAGCCTGACTAAACCAATAGGTATAACCACTAGGAGGGCCGTGTAACCACTGTGGTGCAACATCCAGCGAGATAGCAGTGTCAATACTAAATTAAAGTTGTTTTATGTGTCATATTCTCAATTGTGTCATAGAAAATTAGAAAGATTGTAAATGAATGAACGAGATCTTGTTTGAAATCTTGTTTTCAAAAAAACATCTTGTTGTTTGAAATCTTGTTCATCTTACAACTGAATCAATGGCGATGGTGGAAATGGCTAATTAATCGATGAGGGAGAGAAGTGATTGTGTATTTGTTTTCTCTCTGTACCAATTGTTGTAATAAAAGTGAATATGTAAGTATTTTTTATTGTAATTCTTCTAGTTTTTAAAGTATTAAATGGCAAACCAAAAATGGTAGTGATCGATCAACAAGAACCAACAATTATTTTTTAAACATGATTGCTGCAAATTTATGTAAGCATCGAAAACAAATGACAAACAAAAATGAATAGAGGGTGGTATTTTCTTATTTTGAATGTGTTTTTTTTTCTGCAAAAAACGTATCCAAAACCTTTGGAACATTATCGGTAGCACAGTGCATTATTCATTAAAAAAGCAAGCACATTATAAATCTCGTCCTTAACGCCTGAAAGTAGTCTATCGACCTTGCAAGAAAAATCGGTGTTCGTTGTATGACGCCCGAAGTTATGCACTAAACATGTTACGGTAAAAGGAATACAGTCTGTTCCCGAGTTACGCGTTTCTCGACTTACGCGGATTCGGAGATACGCGGTTTACTAATTTTGACAGATTAAATGTCAAATCAGTACAATTTGCTTCAAGTTCGTTATAAAATGAATTTTTGCTAACACAATTGAAACCGCTTAAAAGCCAAAAATATTACAATTTTCTGCACGAATCATATCAAATAAATGATAATGTGTATAAAAGTACTAAGTTAAATAGAAAACACCGGGTAATCAATTGTATTCTAGTCAAAAAACGTGAAATCCGACATACGCGGATATTCGAGATGCGCGGATTCGTCGGGAACGCAGAAACCGCGTTACTCGGGAACAGACTGTTATTTTGATTATGCACAAAGTTATCCTTCCATAAATTATTAAAATACAATAAAGGTGTACAGCCGTACACTTTTTTTCGACAGCGTTGGATAAATTATATGCATTATTTAATTTGCAAGGGAGACTTTTCAAGAACCTTGGGACAGCTATTTATCAAACACGCATATGTATACATTCAATTTAACTTGGGGTTATCTTTAATTTCGTGATACTTCTTTAAACAAATGTATCCAGAATTATATGAAAATACAAATAAATGAAAAATAATCACATATATAACACTATATAAACAAATAAAAATACATATAAAAAAAATATAACATTTCATCTCACCGATTCGCTCGAAAGGTGTTTTTTGGATAGATTCGACAATTCGAAGACTTTTTTACGGATATACATTTAACAGCTATCTCTTACCGTTTCCGAGATATTGAGGGTTAAAGTTTGTAAACAAACATTTTCTAAACGTCATAAATCCCGAACCATTTAAGCTTCCAAAAACGAAAAGAATGTTTAAGAAAATTATTGAAGTGGTCTACAAGATCTGTACATAGGTTTAAAGATTGGACGTTTTGGTAGCCTAGTAAATGGCCTCTGAATGCAATGTACTCGGGAAAACCTGTCAATTAGAGCATGTGTATAAAGGGTAATATGACCCATTATGAAACTTTTTCATCGCCAAGATCCTTGTTATTGTGTCCCAGGGCTTTGGTTTGCTTATTCATGAAGCCCCAATGACATAAGAACGATAATGGATGACCTTGCATTTTCGTCAAAATTTCAAGCATGGCCATATGGATGGATGGGAAAGTTGGACATTCCTTCAAATAGCCATAACTTCGTAACCATGTGTCCTAGCGAGACGATTAAGACAGTTTTGGAAAGGTATTGAAGCGGTCTTCTTAAGCCGCACATGGGTTCTACGATTAAACTCACGGATAGTCTTGTAAATGGGCTCTGAATGCATTTTACTCGGGAAAACCTATCAATTTTAGCATGCGTATATAGTGCACTATGACCCATTTTGAGACTTTTTCATCGCCAAGATCCTTATTATTGTGTTCCAGGGCTTTGGTTTGGTTATTCAAGAAGCCTCAATGATATAAGAACGATAATGGTTGACCTTGCATTTTCGTCAAAATTTCAAGCATGGCCATGGGGACGGGTGAGAAAGCTCAAGTGATGTAGTTGAATGTTCCTTCAAATGGCCATGACTTCGTAACTATGTGTCCTAGCGTGATGATTAAGACAGTTTTGGAAAGGTTTTGAAGTGGTTTACAAGATCTGTACATAGGTTTAAAGATTGGACTTATTGGTAGTCTAGTAAATGGCCTCTGAATGCAATGTACTCGGGAAAACCTGTCAATTAGAGCATGTATATAAAGGGTAATATGACCCATTATGAAACTTTTTCATCGCCAAGATCCTTTTTATTGTGTCCCAGGGCTTTGGTTTGCTTATTCATGAAGCCCCAATGACATAAGAACGATAATGGATGACCTTGCATTTTCGTCAAAATTTCAAGCATGGCCATAAGGACGGGTGAGAAAGCTTAAGTGATGTAGTTGAATGTTCCTTCAAATGGCCATAACTTCGTAACCATGTGTCCTAGCGTGATGATTAAGACAGTTTTGGAAAGGTATTGAAGTGGTCTACAAGATCTGTACATAGGTTTAAAGAAAAGACTCACTGGTAGCCGAGTAAATGGCCTGTGAAGGCATTGTACTCGGGAAAACCTGTCAATTTGAGCATGTGTATAAAGGGTAATATGACCCAGAATGAAACTTTTTCGTCACCAAGATCCTTGTTATTGTGTCCCAGGGCTTTGATTTGCTTATTCAAGAAGCCTCAATGATATAAGAACGATAATGGATGACCTTGCATTTTCGTCAAAATTTCAAGCATGGCCATAGGGACGGGCGAGAAAGCTCAAGTGATGTAGTTGAATGTTCCTTCAAATGGCCATAACTTCGTAACCATGTGTTCTAGCGTGATGATTAAGATAGTTTTGGAAAGGTATTGAAGTGGTCTACAAGATCCGCACATAGGTTTAAAGATAAGACTCACTGGTAGCCGAGTAAATGGCCTGTGAAGGCATTGTACTCGGGAAAACCTGTCAATTTGAGCATGTGTATAAAGGGTAATAAGATCCAGAATGAAACTTTTTCGTCACCAAGATCCTTGTTATTGTGTCCCAGGGCTTTGATTTGCTTATTCAAGAAGCCTCAATGATATAAGAACGATAATGGATGACCTTGCATTTTCGTCAAAATTTCAAGCCTGGCCATAGGGACGGGCGAGAAAGCTCAAGTGATGTAGTTGAATGTTCCTTCAAATGGCCATAACTTCGTAACCATGTGTTCTAGCGTGATGATTAAGATAGTTTTGGAAAGGTATTGAAGTGGTTTACAAGATCCGCACATAGGTTTAAAGATAAGACTCACTGGTAGGCGAGTAAATGGCCTGTGAAGGCATTGTAATCGGGAAAACCTGTCAATTTGAGCATGTGTATAAAGGGTAATATGACCCAGAATGAAACTTTTTCGTCACCAAGATCCTTGTTATTGTGTCCCAGGGCTTTGATTTGCTTATTCAAGAAGCCTCAATGATATAAGAACGATAATGGATGACCTTGCATTTTCGTCAAAATTTCAAGCATGGCCATAGGGACGGGCGAGAAAGCTCAAGTGATGTAGTTGAATGTTCCTTCAAATGGCCATAACTTCGTAACCATGTGTTCTAGCGTGATGATTAAGATAGTTTTGGAAAGGTATTGAAGTGGTCTACAAGATCCGCACATAGGTTTAAAGATAAGACTCACTGGTAGCCGAGTAAATGCCCTGTGAAGGCATTGTACTCGGGAAAACCTGTCAATTTGAGCATGTGTATAAAGGGTAATATGACCCAGAATGAAACTTTTTCGTCACCAAGATCCTTGTTATTGTGTCCCAGGGCTTTGGTTGCTTATTCATGAAGCCCCAATGACATAAGAACGATAAAGGATGACCTTGAATTTTCGTCCAAATTTCAAGCATGGCCATGGGGACGGGTGAGAAAGCAGTTTTGAAGAAAAAAACCTCTAAATTTAAACGGCCATATCTTTGGAACCAGAAGAGCTAGAGACGTAATCTCTTCACCGTTGGAAAGGAAATTAAAAGTTGCGCAGCAAGTCTTCGAACAAAGTTCACGCTCAGACCAACGGAACATAGAGTAAATGGCCTCTGAAGTTGAAGGTTTGGGGAAAGTCTTCAAATGTGCTTTGGAGGACTATGACCCAGAATGGAACTTTTTCATCACCAAGATCCTTGTTATTGTGTCCCAGGACTTTGGTTTGCTCATTCAAGAAGCCTCAATGATATAAGAACGATAATGGATGACCTTGCATTTTCGTCAAAATGTCAAGCATGGCCATGGGGACGGGTGAGAAAGCAGTTTGAAGAAAAAAACCTCTAACTTTAAACGGCCATATCTTTGGAACCAGAAGAGCTAGAGACGTAATCTCTTCACCGTTGGAAAGGAATTAAAAGTTGCGCAGCAAGTCTTCGAACAAAGTTCACGCTCAGACCAACGGAACATAGAGTAAATGGCCTCTGAAGTTGAAGGTTTTGTGGAAAGTCTTCAAATGTGCTTTGGGGGACTATGACCCAGAATGAAACTTTTTCATCGCCAAGATCCTGGTTATTGTGTCCCAGGGCTTTGGTTTGCTTATTCATGAAGCCCCAATGACATAAGAACGATAATGGATGACCTTGCATTTTCGTCAAAATTTCAAGCATGGCCATGGGGACGGGTGAGAAAGCTCATGTGATGTAGTTGAATGTTCCTTCAAATGGCCATAACTTCGTAACCATGTGTTCTAGCGTGATGATTAAGATAGTTTTGGAAAGGTATTGAAGTGGTCTACAAGATCCGCACATAGGTTTAAAGATAAGACTCACTGGTAGCCGAGTAAATGGCCTGTGAAGGCATTGTACTCGGGAAAACCTGTCAATTTGAGCATGTGTATAAAGGGTAATATGACCCAGAATGAAACTTTTTCGTCACCAAGATCCTTGTTATTGTGTCCCAGGGCTTTGATTTGCTTATTCAAGAAGCCTCAATGATATAAGAACGATAATGGATGACCTTGCATTTTCGTCAAAATTTCAAGCATGGCCATAGGGACGGGCGAGAAAGCTCAAGTGATGTAGTTGAATGTTCCTTCAAATGGCCATAACTTCGTAACCATGTGTTCTAGCGTGATGATTAAGATAGTTTTGGAAAGGTATTGAAGTGGTCTACAAGATCCGCACATAGGTTTAAAGATAAGACTCACTGGTAGCCGAGTAAATGGCCTGTGAAGGCATTGTACTCGGGAAAACCTGTCAATTTGAGCATGTGTATAAAGGGTAATATGACCAGAATGAAACTTTCTCGTCACCAAGATCCTTGTTATTGTGTCCCAGGGCTTTGGTTTGCTTATTCAAGAAGCCTCAATGATATAAGAACGATAATGGATGACCTTGCATTTTCGTCAAAATTTCAAGCATGGCCATAGGGACGGGCGAGAAAGCTCAAGTGATGTAGTTGAATGTTCCTTCAAATGGCCATAACTTCGTAACCATGTGTTCTAGCGTGATGATTAAGATAGTTTGGAAAGGTATTGAAGTGGTCTACAAGATCCGCACATAGGTTTAAAGATAAGACTCACTGGTAGCCGAGTAAATGGCCTGTGAAGGCATTGTACTCGGGAAAACCTGTCAATTTGAGCATGTGTATAAAGGGTAATATGACCCAGAATGAAACTTTTTCATCGCCAAGATCCTTGTTATTGTGTCCCAGGGCTTTGGTTTGCTTATTCATGAAGCCGCAATGATATAAGTACGATAATGGATGACCTTGCATTTTCGTCAAAATTTCAAGCATGGCCATAGGGACGGGCGAGAAAGCTCAAGTGATGTAGTTGAATGTTCCTTCAAATGGCCATAACTTCGTAACCATGTGTTCTAGCGTGATGATTAAGATAGTTTTGGAAAGGTATTGAAGTGGTCTACAAGATCCGCACATAGGTTTAAAGATAAGACTCACTGGTAGCCGAGTAAATGGCCTGTGAAGGCATTGTACTCGGGAAAACCTGTCAATTTGAGCATGTGTATAAAGGGTAATATGACCCAGAATGAAACTTTTTCGTCACCAAGATCCTTGTTATTGTGTCCCAGGGCTTTGATTTGCTTATTCAAGAAGCCTCAATGGTATAAGAACGATAATGGATGACCTTGCATTTTCGTCAAAATTTCAAGCATGGCCATAGGGACGGGCGAGAAAGCTCAAGTGATGTAGTTGAATGTTCCTTCAAATGGCCATAACTTCGTAACCATGTGTTCTAGCGTGATGATTAAGATAGTTTTGGAAAGGTATTGAAGTGGTCTACAAGATCCGCACATAGGTTTAAAGATTAGACTCACTGGTAGCCGAGTAAATGGCCTGTGAAGGCATTGTACTCGGGAAAACCTGTCAATTTGAGCATGTGTATAAAGGGTAATATGACCCAGAATGAAACTTTTTCGTCACCAAGATCCTTGTTATTGTGTCCCAGGGCTTTGATTTGCTTATTCAAGAAGCCTCAATGATATAAGAACGATAATGGATGACCTTGCATTTTCGTCAAAATTTCAAGCATGGCCATAGGGACGGGCGAGAAAGCGCAAGTGATGTAGTTGAATGTTCCTTCAAATGGCCATAACTTCGTAACCATGTGTTCTAGCGTGATGATTAAGATAGTTTTGGAAAGGTATTGAAGTGGTCTACAAGATCCGCACATAGGTTTAAAGATAAGACTCACTGGTAGCCGAGTAAATGGCCTGTGAAGGCATTGTACTCGGGAAAACCTGTCAATTTGAGCATGTGTATAAAGGGTAATAGGACCCAGAATGAAACTTTTTCATCGCCAAGATCCTTGTTATCGTGTCCCAGGGCTTTGATTTGCTTATTCAAGAAGCCTCAATGATATAAGAACGATAATGGATGACCTTGCATTTTCGTCAAAATTTCAAGCATGGCCATAGGGACGGGCGAGAAAGCTCAAGTGATGTAGTTGAATGTTCCTTCAAATGGCCATAACTTCGTAACCATGTGTTCTAGCGTGATGATTAAGATAGTTTTGGAAAGGTATTGAAGTGGTCTACAAGATCCGCACATAGGTTTAAAGATAAGACTCACTGGTAGCCGAGTAAATGGCCTGTGAAGGCATTGTACTCGGGAAAACCTGTCAATTTGAGCATGTGTATAAAGGGTAATATGACCCAGAATGAAACTTTTTCGTCACCAAGATCCTTGTTATTGTGTCCCAGGGCTTTGATTTGCTATTCAAGAAGCCTCAATGATATAAGAACGATAATGGATGACCTTGCATTTTCGTCAAAATTTCAAGCATGGCCATAGGGACGGGCGAGAAAGCTCAAGTGATGTAGTTGAATGTTCCTTCAAATGGCCATAACTTCGTAACCATGTGTTCTAGCGTGATGATTAAGATAGTTTGGAAAGGTATTGAAGTGGTCTACAAGATCCGCACATAGGTTTAAAGATAAGACTCACTGGTAGCCGAGTAAATGGCCTGTGAAGGCATTGTACTCGGGAAAACCTGTCAATTTGAGCATGTGTATAAAGGGTAATATGACCCAGAATGAAACTTTTTCGTCACGAAGATCCTTGTTATTGTGTCCCAGGGCTTTGATTTGCTTATTCAAGAAGCCTCAATGATATAAGAACGATAATGGATGACCTTGCATTTTCGTCAAAATTTCAAGCATGGCCATAGGGACGGGCGAGAAAGCTCAAGTGATGTAGTTGAATGTTCCTTCAAATGGCCATAACTTCGTAACCATGTGTTCTAGCGTGATGATTAAGATAGTTTTGGAAAGGTATTGAAGTGGTCTACAAGATCCGCACATAGGTTTAAAGATAAGACTCACTGGTAGCCGAGTAAATGGCCTGTGAAGGCATTGTACTCGGGAAAACCTGTCAATTTGAGCATGTGTATAAAGGGTAATATGACCCAGAATGAAACTTTTTCGTCACCAAGATCCTTGTTATTGTGTCCCAGGGCTTTGATTTGCTTATTCAAGAAGCCTCAATGATATAAGAACGATAATGGATGACCTTGCATTTTCGTCAAAATTTCAAGCATGGCCATAGGGACGGGCGAGAAAGCTCAAGTGATGTAGTTGAATGTTCCTTCAAATGGCCATAACTTCGTAACCATGTGTTCTAGCGTGATGATTAAGATAGTTTTGGAAAGGTATTGAAGTGGTCTACAAGATCCGCACATAGGTTTAAAGATAAGACTCACTGGTAGCCGAGTAAATGGCCTGTGAAGGCATTGTACTCGGGAAAACCTGTCAATTTGAGCATGTGTATAAAGGGTAATATGACCCAGAATGGAACTTTTTCATCACCAAGATCCTTATTATTGTGTCCCAGGGCTTTGGTTTGCTTATTCATGAAGCCGCAATGATATAAGAACGATAATGGATGACCTTGCATTTTCGTCAAAATTTCAAGCATGGCCATAGGGACGGGCGAGAAAGCTCAAGTGATGTAGTTGAATGTTCCTTCAAATGGCCATAACTTCGTAACCATGTGTTCTAGCGTGATGATTAAGATAGTTTTGGAAAGGTATTGAAGTGGTCTACAAGATCCGCACATAGGTTTAAAGATAAGACTCACTGGTAGCCGAGTAAATGGCCTGTGAAGGCATTGTACTCGGGAAAACCTGTCAATTTGAGCATGTGTATAAAGGGTAATATGACCCAGAATGAAACTTTTTCGTCACGAAGATCCTTGTTATTGTGTCCCAGGGCTTTGATTTGCTTATTCAAGAAGCCTCAATGATATAAGAACGATAATGGATGACCTTGCATTTTCGTCAAAATTTCAAGCATGGCCATAGGGACGGGCGAGAAAGCTCAAGTGATGTAGTTGAATGTTCCTTCAAATGGCCATAACTTCGTAACCATGTGTTCTAGCGTGATGATTAAGATAGTTTTGGAAAGGTATTGAAGTGGTCTACAAGATCCGCACATAGGTTTAAAGATTAGACTCACTGGTAGCCGAGTAAATGGCCTGTGAAGGCATTGTACTCGGGAAAACCTGTCAATTTGAGCATGTGTATAAAGGGTAATATGACCCAGAATGAAACTTTTTCGTCACCAAGATCCTTGTTATTGTGTCCCAGGGCTTTGATTTGCTTATTCAAGAAGCCTCAATGATATAAGAACGATAATGGATGACCTTGCATTTTCGTCAAAATTTCAAGCATGGCCATAGGGACGGGCGAGAAAGCTCAAGTGATGTAGTTGAATGTTCCTTCAAATGGCCATAACTTCGTAACCATGTGTTCTAGCGTGATGATTAAGATAGTTTTGGAAAGGTATTGAAGTGGTCTACAAGATCCGCACATAGGTTTAAAGATTAGACTCACTGGTAGCCGAGTAAATGGCCTGTGAAGGCATTGTACTCGGGAAAACCTGTCAATTTGAGCATGTGTATAAAGGGTAATATGACCCAGAATGAAACTTTTTCGTCACCAAGATCCTTGTTATTGTGTCCCAGGGCTTTGATTTGCTTATTCAAGAAGCCTCAATGATATAAGAACGATAATGGATGACCTTGCATTTTCGTCAAAATTTCAAGCATGGCCATAGGGACGGGCGAGAAAGCTCAAGTGATGTAGTTGAATGTTCCTTCAAATGGCCATAACTTCGTAACCATGTGTTCTAGCGTGATGATTAAGATAGTTTTGGAAAGGTATTGAAGTGGTCTACAAGATCCGCACATAGGTTTAAAGATAAGACTCACTGGTAGCCGAGTAAATGGCCTGTGAAGGCATTGTACTCGGGAAAACCTGTCAATTTGAGCATGTGTATAAAGGGTAATATGACCCAGAATGAAACTTTTTCGTCACCAAGATCCTTGTTATTGTGTCCCAGGGCTTTGATTTGCTTATTCAAGAAGCCTCAATGATATAAGAACGATAATGGATGACCTTGCATTTTCGTCAAAATTTCAAGCATGGCCATAGGGACGGGCGAGAAAGCTCAAGTGATGTAGTTGAATGTTCCTTCAAATGGCCATAACTTCGTAACCATGTGTTCTAGCGTGATGATTAAGATAGTTTTGGAAAGGTATTGAAGTGGTCTACAAGATCCGCACATAGGTTTAAAGATTAGACTCACTGGTAGCCGAGTAAATGGCCTGTGAAGGCATTGTACTCGGGAAAACCTGTCAATTTGAGCATGTGTATAAAGGGTAATAGGACCCAGAATGAAACTTTTTCGTCACCAAGATCCTTGTTATTGTGTCCCAGGGCTTTGATTTGCTTATTCAAGAAGCCTCAATGATATAAGAACGATAATGGATGACCTTGCATTTTCGTCAAAATTTCAAGCATGGCCATAGGGACGGGCGAGAAAGCTCAAGTGATGTAGTTGAATGTTCCTTCAAATGGCCATAACTTCGTAACCATGTGTTCTAGCGTGATGATTAAGATAGTTTTGGAAAGGTATTGAAGTGGTCTACAAGATCCGCACATAGGTTTAAAGATTAGACTCACTGGTAGCCGAGTAAATGGCCTGTGAAGGCATTGTACTCGGGAAAACCTGTCAATTTGAGCATGTGTATAAAGGGTAATATGACCCAGAATGAAACTTTTTCGTCACAAGATCCTTGTTATTGTGTCCCAGGGCTTTGATTTGCTTATTCAAGAAGCCTCAATGATATAAGAACGATAATGGATGACCTTGCATTTTCGTCAAAATTTCAAGCATGGCCATAGGGACGGGCGAGAAAGCTCAAGTGATGTAGTTGAATGTTCCTTCAAATGGCCATAACTTCGTAACCATGTGTTCTAGCGTGATGATTAAGATAGTTTTGGAAAGGTATTGAAGTGGTCTACAAGATCCGCACATAGGTTTAAAGATAAGACTCACTGGTAGCCGAGTAAATGGCCTGTGAAGGCATTGTACTCGGGAAAACCTGTCAATTTGAGCATGTGTATAAAGGGTAATAGGACCCAGAATGAAACTTCTTCGTCACCAAGATCCTTGTTATTGTGTCCCAGGGCTTTGGTTTGCTTATTCAAGAAGCCTCAATGATATAAGAACGATAATGGATGACCTTGCATTTTCGTCAAAATTTCAAGCATGGCCATAGGGACGGGCGAGAAAGCTCAAGTGATGTAGTTGAATGTTCCTTCAAATGGCCATAACTTCGTAACCATGTGTTCTAGCGTGATGATTAAGATAGTTTTGGAAAGGTATTGAAGTGGTCTACAAGATCCGCACATAGGTTTAAAGATAAGACTCACTGGTAGCCGAGTAAATGGCCTGTGAAGGCATTGTACTCGGGAAAACCTGTCAATTTGAGCATGTGTATAAAGGGTAATAGGACCCAGAATGAAACTTCTTCGTCACCAAGATCCTTGTTATTGTGTCCCAGGGCTTTGGTTTGCTTATTCAAGAAGCCTCAATGATATAAGAACGATAATGGATGACCTTGCATTTTCGTCAAAATTTCAAGCATGGACATAGGGACGGGCGAGAAAGCTCAAGTGATGTAGTTGAATGTTCCTTCAAATGGCCATAACTTCGTAACCATGTGTCCTAGCGTGATGATTAAGATAGTTTTGGAAAGGTATTGAAGTGGTCTACAAGATCCGCACATAGGTTAAAGATAAGACTCACTGGTAGCCGAGTAAATGGCCTGTGAAGGCATTGTACTCGGGAAAACCTGTCAATTTGAGCATGTGTATAAAGGGTAATATGACCCAGAATGAAACTTTTTCGTCACCAAGATCCTTGTTATTGTGTCCCAGGGCTTTGGTTTGCTTATTCAAGAAGCCTCAATGATATAAGAACGATAATGGATGACCTTGCATTTTTCGTCAAAATTTCAAGCATGGCCATAGGGACGGGCGAGAAAGCTCAAGTGATGTAGTTGAATGTTCCTTCAAATGGCCATAACTTCGTAACCATGTGGCCTAGCGTGATGATTAAGATAGTTTTGGAAAGGTATTGAAGTGGTCTACAAGATCCGCACATAGGTTTAAAGATAAGACTCACTGGTAGCCGAGTAAATGGCCTGTGAAGGCATTGTACTCGGGAAAACCTGTCAATTTGAGCATGTGTATAAAGGGTAATATGACCCAGAATGAAACTTTTTCGTCACCAAGATCCTTGTTATTGTGTCCCAGGGCTTTGGTTTGCTTATTCAAGAAGCCTCAATGATATAAGAACGATAATGGATGACCTTGCATTTTCGTCAAAATTTCAAGCATGGCCATAGGGACGGGCGAGAAAGCTCAAGTGATGTAGTTGAATGTTCCTTCAAATGGCCATAACTTCGTAACCATGTGTTCTAGCGTGATGATTAAGATAGTTTTGGAAAGGTATTGAAGTGGTCTACAAGATCCGCACATAGGTTTAAAGATAAGACTCACTGGTAGCCGAGTAAATGGCCTGTGAAGGCATTGTACTCGGGAAAACCTGTCAATTTGAGCATGTGTATAAGGGTAATATGACCCAGAATGAAACTTTTTCGTCACCAAGATCCTTGTTATTGTGTCCCAGGGCTTTGGTTTGCTTATTCAAGAAGCCTCAATGATATAAGAACGATAATGGATGACCTTGCATTTTCGTCAAAATTTCAAGCATGGCCATAGGGACGGGCGAGAAAGCTCAAGTGATGTAGTTGAATGTTTCTTCAAATGGCCATAACTTCGTAACCATGTGTTTTAGCGTGATGATTAAGATAGTTTTGGAAAGGTATTGAAGTGGTCTACAAGATCCGCACATAGGTTTAAAGATAAGACTCACTGGTAGCCGAGTAAATGGCCTGTGAAGGCATTGTACTCGGGAAAACCTGTCAATTTGAGCATGTGTATAAAGGGTAATATGACCCAGAATGAAACTTTTTCGTCACCAAGATCCTTGTTATTGTGTCCCAGGGCTTTGGTTTGCTTATTCAAGAAGCCTCAATGATATAAGAACGATAATGGATGACCTTGCATTTTCGTCAAAATTTCAAGCATGGCCATAGGGACGGGCGAGAAAGCTCAAGTGATGTAGTTGAATGTTCCTTCAAATGGCCATAACTTCGTAACCATGTGTTCTAGCGTGATGATTAAGATAGTTTTGGAAAGGTATTGAAGTGGTCTACAAGATCCGCACATAGGTTTAAAGATAAGACTCACTGGTAGCCGAGTAAATGGCCTGTGAAGGCATTGTACTCGGGAAAACCTGTCAATTTGAGCATGTGTATAAAGGGTAATATGACCCAGAATGAAACTTTTTCGTCACCAAGATCCTTGTTATTGTGTCCCAGGGCTTTGGTTTGCTTATTCAAGAAGCCTCAATGATATAAGAACGATAATGGATGACCTTGCATTTTCGTCAAAATTTCAAGCATGGCCATAGGGACGGGCGAGAAAGCTCAAGTGATGTAGTTGAATGTTCCTTCAAATGGCCATAACTTCGTAACCATGTGTCCTAGCGTGATGATTAAGATAGTTTTGGAAAGGTATTGAAGTGGTCTACAAGATCCGCACATAGGTTTAAAGATAAGACTCACTGGTAGCCGAGTAAATGGCCTGTGAAGGCATTGTACTCGGGAAAACCTGTCAATTTGAGCATGTGTATAAAGGGTAATATGACCCAGAATGAAACTTTTTCGTCACCAAGATCCTTGTTATTGTGTCCCAGGGCTTTGGTTTGCTTATTCAAGAAGCCTCAATGATATAAGAACGATAATGGATGACCTTGCATTTTCGTCAAAATTTCAAGCATGGCCATAGGGACGGGCGAGAAAGCTCAAGTGATGTAGTTGAATGTTCCTTCAAATGGCCATAACTTCGTAACCATGTGTTCTAGCGTGATGATTAAGATAGTTTTGGAAAGGTATTGAAGTGGTCTACAAGATCCGCACATAGGTTTAAAGATAAGACTCACTGGTAGCCGAGTAAATGGCCTGTGAAGGCATTGTACTCGGGAAAACCTGTCAATTTGAGCATGTGTATAAAGGGTAATATGACCCAGAATGAAACTTTTTCGTCACCAAGATCCTTGTTATTGTGTCCCAGGGCTTTGGTTTGCTTATTCAAGAAGCCTCAATGATATAAGAACGATAATGGATGACCTTGCATTTTCGTCAAAATTTCAAGCATGGCCATAGGGACGGGCGAGAAAGCTCAAGTGATGTAGTTGAATGTTCCTTCAAATGGCCATAACTTCGTAACCATGTGTTCTAGCGTGATGATTAAGATAGTTTTGGAAAGGTATTGAAGTGGTCTACAAGATCCGCACATAGGTTTAAAGATAAGACTCACTGGTAGCCGAGTAAATGGCCTGTGAAGGCATTGTACTCGGGAAAACCTGTCAATTGAGCATGTGTATAAAGGGTAATATGACCCAGAATGAAACTTTTTCGTCACCAAGATCCTTGTTATTGTGTCCCAGGGCTTTGGTTTGCTTATTCAAGAAGCCTCAATGATATAAGAACGATAATGGATGACCTTGCATTTCGTCAAAATTTCAAGCATGGCCATAGGGACGGGCGAGAAAGCTCAAGTGATGTAGTTGAATGTTCCTTCAAATGGCCATAACTTCGTAACCATGTGTTCTAGCGTGATGATTAAGATAGTTTTGGAAAGGTATTGAAGTGGTCTACAAGATCCGCACATAGGTTTAAAGATAAGACTCACTGGTAGCCGAGTAAATGGCCTGTGAAGGCATTGTACTCGGGAAAACCTGTCAATTTGAGCATGTGTATAAAGGGTAATATGACCCAGAATGAAACTTTTCGTCACCAAGATCCTTGTTATTGTGTCCCAGGGCTTTGGTTTGCTTATTCAAGAAGCCTCAATGATATAGAACGATAATGGATGACCTTGCATTTTCGTCAAAATTTCAAGCATGGCCATAGGGACGGGCGAGAAAGCTCAAGTGATGTAGTTGAATGTTCCTTCAAATGGCCATAACTTCGTAACCATGTGTTCTAGCGTGATGATTAAGATAGTTTTGGAAAGGTATTGAAGTGGTCTACAAGATCCGCACATAGGTTTAAAGATAAGACTCAGGTAGCCGAGTATGTGTGCTAAATGGCCTGTGAAGGCATTGTACTCGGGAAAAACTGTCAATTGAGCATGTGTATAAAGGGTAATATGACCCAGAATGAAACTTTTTCGTCACCAAGATCCTTGTTATTGTGTCCCAGGGCTTTGGTTGCTTATTCAAGAAGCCTCAATGATATAAGAACGATAATGGATGACCTTGCATTTTCGTCAAAATTTCAAGCATGGCCATAGGGACGGGCGAGAAAGCTCAAGTGATGTAGTTGAATGTTCCTTCAAATGGCCATAACTTCGTAACCATGTGTTCTAGCGTGATGATTAAGATAGTTTTGGAAAGGTATTGAAGTGGTCTACAAGATCCGCACATAGGTTTAAAGATAAGACACTGGTAGCGAGTAAATGGCCTGTGAAGGCATTGTACTCGGGAAAACCTGTCAATTTGAGCATGTGTATAAAGGGTAATATGACCCAGAATGAAACTTTTTCGTCACCAAGATCCTTGTTATTGTGTCCCAGGGCTTTGATTTGCTTATTCAAGAAGCCTCAATGATATAAGAACGATAATGGATGACCTGCATTTTCGTCAAAATTTCAAGCATGGCCATAGGGACGGGCGAGAAAGCTCAAGTGATGTAGTTGAATGTTCCTTCAAATGGCCATAACTTCGTAACCATGTGTTCTAGCGTGATGATTAAGATAGTTTTGGAAAGGTATTGAAGTGGTCTACAAGATCCGCACATAGGTTTAAAGATAGACTCAATGGTAGCCGAGTAATGGCCTGTGAAGGCATTGTACTCGGGAAAACCTGTCAATTTGGCATGTGTATAAAGGGTAATATGACCCAGAATGAAACTTTTCGTCACCAAGATCCTTGTTATTGTGTCCCAGGGCTTTGATTTGCTTATTCAAGAAGCCTCAATGATATAAGAACGATAATGGATGACCTTGCATTTTCGTCAAATTTCAAGCATGGCCATAGGACGGGCGAGAAAGCTCAAGTGATGTAGTTGAATGTTCCTTCAAATGGCCATAACTTCGTAACCATGTGTTCTAGCGTGATGATTAAGATAGTTTTGGAAGGTATTGAAGTGGTCTACAAGATCCGCACATAGGTTAAAGATAAGACTCACTGGTAGCCGAGTAAATGCCTGTGAAGGCATTGTACTCGGGAAAACCTGTCAATTTGAGCATGTGTATAAAGGGTAATATGACCAGAATGAAACTTT
>NW_024428699.1:0-19271 GCF_017562075.2 Anopheles merus | reverse complement strand
GATACCAATCGCTTTGGTTTGATGTGCCTTGAGGTCCCATGTTAATAAAAACAAGATTTGACGACTTTGTGTTTTGGTCAAAATTTCAAGCATGGTCACTGGAATGGGGTGCGTTGGAAGAAAAACGGTCCAACTTTAAACGGCCATAACTTTGGAACCAGAAGAGCTAGAGACGTAATTTTTTCACCGTTGGAAAGGAAATTAAATTTGGACACGAAAATTTTCTTGGATCAAGATCAGAGCAAAGGAACATATAGTAAATGGCCTCTGAAGTTGAAGGTTTTGGAAAGTCCCAAATCCCATAGGGGGGACGATGACCCACCATGAAACTTTTTTCTCGCGAAAAACCATCCAAATTGATACCAATCGCTTGGTTTGATGTGCCTTGAGGTCCCATGTTAATAAAAACAAGATTTGACGACTTTGTGTTTGGTCAAAATTTCAAGCATGGTCACTGGAATGGTGCATTTTGGAAGAAAAACGGTCAACTTTAAACGGCCATAACTTTGGAACCAGAAGAGCTAGAGACGTAATCTCTTCACCGTTGGAAAGGAAATTAAAAGTTGCGCAGCAAGTCTTCGAACAAAGTTCACGCTCAGAGCAACGGAACATGTAGTAAATTGCCTCTGAAGTTGAAGGTTTCAAAAAGTGCCCAAATCTCTTAAGGCACCATGGACCCACCATGAAATTTTTCTCGCAAAAACCATCCAAATTGGTACCAATCGCTTTGGTTTGATGTGCCTTGAGGTCCCATGTTAATAAAAACAAGATTTGACGACTTTGTGTTTTGGTCAAAATTTCAAGCATGGTCATGGGATGGGTGCATTTTGGAAGAAAAACCTCTAACTTTAAACGGCCATATCTTTGGAACCAGAAGAGCTAGAGACGTAATCTCTTCACCGTTGGAAAGGAAATTAAAAGTTGCGCAGCAAGTCTTCGAACAAAGTTCACGCTCAGAGCAACGGAACATGTAGTAAATTGCCTCTGAAGTTGAAGGTTTCAAAAAAGTGCCCAAATCCCTTAAGGGGCACCATGGACCCACCATGAAACTTTTTCTCGCAAAAACCATCCAAATTGGTACCAATCGCTTTGGTTTGATGTGCCTTGAGGTCCCATGTTAAAAAAACAAGATTTGACGACTTTGTGTTTTGGTCAAAATTTCAAGCATGGCCCTGGGATGGGTGCGTTTTTGGAAGAAAAAACCTCTAACTTTAAACGGCCATATCTTTGGAACCAGAAGAGCTAGAGACGTAATCTCTTCACCGTTGGAAAGGAAATTAAAAGTTGCGCAGCAAGTTTCGAACAAAGTTCACGCTCAGAGCAACGGAACATGTAGTAAATTGCCTCTGAAGTTGAAGGTTTCAAAAAAGTCCCAAATCCCTTAAGGGGCACCATGGACCCACCATGAAACTTTTTTCTCGCAAAACCATCCAAATCGGTACCAATCGCTTTGGTTTGATGTGCCTTGAGGTCCCATGTTAATAAAAAACAAGATTTGACGACTTTGTGTTTGGTCAAAATTTCAAGCATGGTCACTGGGATGGGTGCGTTTTGGAAGAAAAAAAACCCTAACTTTAAACGGCCATATCTTTGGAACCAGAAGAGCTAGAGACGTAATCTCTTCACCGTTGGAAAGGAAATTAAAAGTTGCGCAGCAAAATTCGAACAAAGTTCACGCTCAGAGCAAGGAACATGTAGTAAATTGCCTCTGAAGTTGAAGGTTTCAAAAAAGTCCCCAAATCCCTAAGGGGCACCATGACCCACCATGAAACTTTTTTCTCGCAAAAACCATCCAAATTGGTACCAATCGCTTTGGTTTGATGTGCCTTGAGGTCCCATGTAATAAAAACAAGATTTGACGACTTTGTGTTTTGGTCAAAATTTCAAGCATGGTCACTGGGATGGGTGCGTTTTTGGAAAAAAACCTCTAACTTTAAACGGCCATATCTTGGAACCAGAAGAGCTAGAGACGTAATCTCTTCACCGTTGGAAAGGAAATTAAAAGTTGCGCAGCAAGTCTTCGAACAAAGTTCACGCTCAGAGCAACGGAACATGTAGTAAATTGCCTCTGAAGTTGAAGGTTTCAAAAAAGTGCCCAAATCCCTTAAGGGGCACCATGGACCCACCATGAAACTTTTTTCTCGCAAAAACCATCCAAATTGGTACCAATCGCTTTGGTTTGATGTGCCTTGAGGTCCCATGTTAAAAAAACAAGATTTGACGACTTTGTGTTTTGGTCAAAATTTCAAGCATGGCCACTGGGATGGTGCGTTTTGGAAGAAAAAAACCTCTAACTTTAAACGGCCATATCTTTGGAACCAGAAGAGCTAGAGACGTAATCTCTTCACCGTTGGAAAGGAAATTAAAGTTGCGCAGCAAAATTTCGAACAAAGTTCACGCTCAGAGCAAAGGAACATGTAGTAAATTGCCTCTGAAGTTGAAGGTTTCAAAAAAGTCCCAAATCCCTTAGGGGGCACCATGGACCCACCATGAAACTTTTTTCTCGCAAAAACCATCCAAATTGGTACCAATCGCTTTGGTTTGATGTGCCTTGAGGTCCCATGTTAATAAAAACAAGATTTGACGACTTTGTGTTTTGGTCAAAATTTCAAGCATGGTCACTGGGATGGGTGCGTTTTTGGAAGAAAAAACCTCTAACTTTAAACGGCCATACTTTGGAACCAGAAGAGCTAGAGACGTAATCTCTTCACCGTTGGAAAGGAAATTAAAAGTTGCGCAGCAAGTCGAACAAAGTTCACGCTCAGAGCAACGGAACATGTAGTAAATTGCCTCTGAAGTTGAAGGTTTCAAAAAAGTGCCCAAATCTCATAAGGGGCACCATGGACCCACCATGAAACTTTTTTCTCGCAAAAACCATTCAAATTGGTACCAATCGCTTTGGTTTGATGTGCCTTGAGGTCCCATGTTAATAAAAACAAGATTTGACGACTTTGTGTTTTGGTCAAAATTTCAAGCATGGTCAGTGGGATGGGTGCGTTTTTGGAAGAAAAAACCTCTAACTTTAAACGGCCATAACTTTGGAACCAGAAGAGCTAGAGACGTAATCTCTTCACCGTTGGAAAGGAAATTAAAAGTTGCGCAGCAAGTCTTCGAACAAAGTTCAGCTCAGAGCAACGGAACATATAGTAAATGGCCTCTGAAGTTGAAGGTTTCAAAAAAGTGTCCAAATCTCATAAGGGGCACCATGGACCCACCATGAAACTTTTTTCTCGCAAAAACCATCCAAATTGGTACCAATCGCTTTGGTTTGATGTGCCTTGAGGTCCCATGTTAATAAAACAAGATTTGACGACTTTGTGTTTTGGTCAAAATTTCAAGCATGGTCACTGGGATGGGTGCGTTTTTGGAAGAAAAAACCTCTAACTTTAAACGGCCATATCTTTGGAACCAGAAGAGCTAGAGACGTAATCTCTTTCACCGTTGGAAAGGAAATTAAAAGTGCGCAGCAAGTCTTTACAAAGTTCACGATCAGAGCAACGAACATAGTAAATGGCCTCTGAAGTTGAAGGTTTCAAAAAAGTCCCAAATCTCTTAGGGGCACCATGGACCCACCATGAAACTTTTTTCTCGCAAAAACCATCCAAATTGGTACCAATCGCTTTGGTTTGATGTGCCTTGAGGTCCCATGTTAATAAAAACAAGATTTGACGACTTTGTGTTTTGGTCAAAATTTCAAGCATGGTCACTGGGATGGGTGCGATTTTGGAAGAAAAAACCTCTAACTTTAAACGGCCATACTTTGGAACCAGAAGAGCTAGAGACGTAATCTTTCACCGTTGGAAAGGAAATTAAAAGTTGCGCAGCAAGTTTTCGAACAAAGTTCACGCTCAGAGCAACGGAACATGTAGTAAATTGCCTCTGAAGTTGAAGGTTTCAAAAAAGTCCCAAATCTTAAGGGGCACCATGGACCCACCATGAAACTTTTTTCTCGCAAAAACCATCCAAATTGATACCAATCGCTTTGGTTTGATGTGCCTTGAGGTCCCATGTTAATAAAAACAAGATTTGACGACTTTGTGTTTTGGTCAAAATTTCAAGCATGGCCACTGGAATGGGTGCGTTTTTGGAAGAAAAAACCTCTAACTTTAAACGGCCATAACTTTTGAACCAGAAGAGCTAGAGACGTAATTTTTTCACCGTTGGAAAGGAAATTAAATTTTGGGACACGAAAATTTTCTTGGATTCAAGATCAGAGCGAAGGAACATATAGTAAATGGCCTCTGAAGTTGAAGGTTTTGGTAAAGTCTCCAAATCCCATAGGGGGGACGATGACCCACCATGAAACTTTTTTCTCGCGAAAACCATCCAAATTGATACCAATCGCTTTGGTTTGATGTGCCTTGAGGTCCCATGTTAATAAAAACAAGATTTGACGACTTTGTGTTTTGGTCAAAATTTCAAGCATGGTCACTGGAATGGGTGCATTTTGGAAGAAAAACGGTCCAACTTTAAACGGCCATAACTTTTGAACCAGAAGAGCTAGAGACGTAATTTTTTCACCGTTGGAAAGGAAATTAAATTTTGGGACACGAAAATTTTCTTGGATTCAAGATCAGAGCGAAGGAACATATAGTAAATGGCCTCTGAAGTTGAAGGTTTTGGTAAAGTCTCCAAATCCCATAGGGGGACGATGACCCACCATGAAACTTTTTTCTCGCGAAAACCATCCAAATTGATACCAATCGCTTTGGTTTGATGTGCCTTGAGGTCCCATGTTAATAAAAACAAGATTTGACGACTTTGTGTTTTGGTCAAAATTTCAAGCATGGTCACTGGAATGGGTGCATTTTGGAAGAAAAACGGTCCAACTTTAAACGGCCATAACTTTTGAACCAGAAGAGCTAGAGACGTAATTTTTCACCGTTGGAAAGGAAATTAAATTTTGGGACACGAAAATTTTCTTGGATTCAAGATCAGAGCGAAGGAACATATAGTAAATGGCCTCTGAAGTTGAAGGTTTTGGTAAAGTCTCCAAATCCCATAGGGGGGACGATGACCCACCATGAAACTTTTTTCTCGCGAAAACCATCCAAATTGATACCAATCGCTTTGGTTTGATGTGCCTTGAGGTCCCATGTTAATAAAAACAAGATTTGACGACTTTGTGTTTTGGTCAAAATTTCAAGCATGGTCACTGGAATGGGTGCATTTTGGAAGAAAAACGGTCCAACTTTAAACGGCCATAACTTTTGAACCAGAAGAGCTAGAGACGTAATTTTTCACCGTTGGAAAGGAAATTAAATTTTGGGACACGAAAATTTTCTTGGATTCAAGATCAGAGCGAAGGAACATATAGTAAATGGCCTCTGAAGTTGAAGGTTTTGGTAAAGTCTCCAAATCCCATAGGGGGGACGATGACCCACCATGAAACTTTTTTCTCGCGAAAACCATCCAAATTGATACCAATCGCTTTGGTTTGATGTGCCTTGAGGTCCCACGTTAATAAAAACAAGATTTGACGACTTTGTGTTTTGGTCAAAATTTCAAGCATGGTCACTGGAATGGGTGCATTTTGGAAGAAAAACGGTCCAACTTTAAACGGCCATAACTTTTGAACCAGAAGAGCTAGAGACGTAATTTTTTCACCGTTGGAAAGGAAATTAAATTTTGGGACACGAAAATTTTCTTGGATTCAAGATCAGAGCGAAGGAACATATAGTAAATGGCCTCTGAAGTTGAAGGTTTTGGTAAAGTCTCCAAATCCCATAGGGGGGACGATGACCCACCATGAAACTTTTTTCTCGCGAAAACCATCCAAATTGATACCAATCGCTTTGGTTTGATGTGCCTTGAGGTCCCATGTTAATAAAAACAAGATTTGACGACTTTGTGTTTTGGTCAAAATTTCAAGCATGGTCACTGGAATGGGTGCATTTTGGAAGAAAAACGGTCCAACTTTAAACGGCCATAACTTTTGAACCAGAAGAGCTAGAGACGTAATTTTTTCACCGTTGGAAAGGAAATTAAATTTTGGGACACGAAAATTTTCTTGGATTCAAGATCAGAGCGAAGGAACATATAGTAAATGGCCTCTGAAGTTGAAGGTTTTGGTAAAGTCTCCAAATCCCATAGGGGGGACGATGACCCACCATGAAACTTTTTTCTCGCGAAAACCATCCAAATTGATACCAATCGCTTTGGTTTGATGTGCCTTGAGGTCCCATGTTGTTAAAAACAAGATTTGACGACTTTGTGTTTTGGTCAAAATTTCAAGCATGGTCACTGGAATGGGTGCATTTTGGAAGAAAAACGGTCCAACTTTAAACGGCCATAACTTTTGAACCAGAAGAGCTAGAGACGTAATTTTTTCACCGTTGGAAAGGAAATTAAATTTTGGGACACGAAAATTTTCTTGGATTCAAGATCAGAGCGAAGGAACATATAGTAAATGGCCTCTGAAGTTGAAGGTTTTGGTAAAGTCTCCAAATCCCATAGGGGGGACGATGACCCACCATGAAACTTTTTTCTCGCGAAAACCATCCAAATTGATACCAATCGCTTTGGTTTGATGTGCCTTGAGGTCCCATGTTAATAAAAACAAGATTTGACGACTTTGTGTTTTGGTCAAAATTTCAAGCATGGTCACTGGAATGGGTGCATTTTGGAAGAAAAACGGTCCAACTTTAAACGGCCATAACTTTTGAACCAGAAGAGCTAGAGACGTAATTTTTTCACCGTTGGAAAGGAAATTAAATTTTGGGACACGAAAATTTTCTTGGATTCAAGATCAGAGCGAAGGAACATATAGTAAATGGCCTCTGAAGTTGAAGGTTTTGGTAAAGTCTCCAAATCCCATAGGGGGGACGATGACCCACCATGAAACTTTTTTCTCGCGAAAACCATCCAAATTGATACCAATCGCTTTGGTTTGATGTGCCTTGAGGTCCCATGTGTTAAAAACAAGATTTGACGACTTTGTGTTTTGGTCAAAATTTCAAGCATGGTCACTGGAATGGGTGCATTTTGGAAGAAAAACGGTCCAACTTTAAACGGCCATAACTTTTGAACCAGAAGAGCTAGAGACGTAATTTTTTCACCGTTGGAAAGGAAATTAAATTTTGGGACACGAAAATTTTCTTGGATTCAAGATCAGAGCGAAGGAACATATAGTAAATGGCCTCTGAAGTTGAAGGTTTTGGTAAAGTCTCCAAATCCCATAGGGGGGACGATGACCCACCATGAAACTTTTTTCTCGCGAAAACCATCCAAATTGATACCAATCGCTTTGGTTTGATGTGCCTTGAGGTCCCATGTTAATAAAAACAAGATTTGACGACTTTGTGTTTTGGTCAAAATTTCAAGCATGGTCACTGGAATGGGTGCATTTTGGAAGAAAAACGGTCCAACTTTAAACGGCCATAACTTTTGAACCAGAAGAGCTAGAGACGTAATTTTTTCACCGTTGGAAAGGAAATTAAATTTTGGGACACGAAAATTTTCTTGGATTCAAGATCAGAGCGAAGGAACATATAGTAAATGGCCTCTGAAGTTGAAGGTTTTGGTAAAGTCTCCAAATCCCATAGGGGGGACGATGACCCACCATGAAACTTTTTTCTCGCGAAAACCATCCAAATTGATACCAATCGCTTTGGTTTGATGTGCCTTGAGGTCCCATGTTAATAAAAACAAGATTTGACGACTTTGTGTTTTGGTCAAAATTTCAAGCATGGTCACTGGAATGGGTGCATTTTGGAAGAAAAACGGTCCAACTTTAAACGGCCATAACTTTTGAACCAGAAGAGCTAGAGACGTAATTTTTTCACCGTTGGAAAGGAAATTAAATTTTGGGACACGAAAATTTTCTTGGATTCAAGATCAGAGCGAAGGAACATATAGTAAATGGCCTCTGAAGTTGAAGGTTTTGGTAAAGTCTCCAAATCCCATAGGGGGGACGATGACCCACCATGAAACTTTTTTCTCGCGAAAACCATCCAAATTGATACCAATCGCTTTGGTTTGATGTGCCTTGAGGTCCCATGTTAATAAAAACAAGATTTGACGACTTTGTGTTTTGGTCAAAATTTCAAGCATGGTCACTGGAATGGGTGCATTTTGGAAGAAAAACGGTCCAACTTTAAACGGCCATAACTTTTGAACCAGAAGAGCTAGAGACGTAATTTTTTCACCGTTGGAAAGGAAATTAAATTTTGGGACACGAAAATTTTCTTGGATTCAAGATCAGAGCGAAGGAACATATAGTAAATGGCCTCTGAAGTTGAAGGTTTTGGTAAAGTCTCCAAATCCCATAGGGGGGACGATGACCCACCATGAAACTTTTTTCTCGCGAAAACCATCCAAATTGATACCAATCGCTTTGGTTTGATGTGCCTTGAGGTCCCATGTTGTTAAAAACAAGATTTGACGACTTTGTGTTTTGGTCAAAATTTCAAGCATGGTCACTGGAATGGGTGCATTTTGGAAGAAAAACGGTCCAACTTTAAACGGCCATAACTTTTGAACCAGAAGAGCTAGAGACGTAATTTTTTCACCGTTGGAAAGGAAATTAAATTTTGGGACACGAAAATTTTCTTGGATTCAAGATCAGAGCGAAGGAACATATAGTAAATGGCCTCTGAAGTTGAAGGTTTTGGTAAAGTCTCCAAATCCCATAGGGGGACGATGACCCACCATGAAACTTTTTTCTCGCGAAAACCATCCAAATTGATACCAATCGCTTTGGTTTGATGTGCCTTGAGGTCCCATGTTGTTAAAAACAAGATTTGACGACTTTGTGTTTTGGTCAAAATTTCAAGCATGGTCACTGGAATGGGTGCATTTTGGAAGAAAAACGGTCCAACTTTAAACGGCCATAACTTTTGAACCAGAAGAGCTAGAGACGTAATTTTTTCACCGTTGGAAAGGAAATTAAATTTTGGGACACGAAAATTTTCTTGGATTCAAGATCAGAGCGAAGGAACATATAGTAAATGGCCTCTGAAGTTGAAGGTTTTGGTAAAGTCTCCAAATCCCATAGGGGGGACGATGACCCACCATGAAACTTTTTTCTCGCGAAAACCATCCAAATTGATACCAATCGCTTTGGTTTGATGTGCCTTGAGGTCCCATGTTAATGAAAACAAGATTTGACGACTTTGTGTTTTGGTCAAAATTTCAAGCATGGTCACTGGAATGGGTGCATTTTGGAAGAAAAACGGTCCAACTTTAAACGGCCATAACTTTTGAACCAGAAGAGCTAGAGACGTAATTTTTTCACCGTTGGAAAGGAAATTAAATTTTGGGACACGAAAATTTTCTTGGATTCAAGATCAGAGCGAAGGAACATATAGTAAATGGCCTCTGAAGTTGAAGGTTTTGGTAAAGTCTCCAAATCCCATAGGGGGGACGATGACCCACCATGAAACTTTTTTCTCGCGAAAACCATCCAAATTGATACCAATCGCTTTGGTTTGATGTGCCTTGAGGTCCCATGTTGTTGAAAACAAGATTTGACGACTTTGTGTTTTGGTCAAAATTTCAAGCATGGTCACTGGAATGGGTGCATTTTGGAAGAAAAACGGTCCAACTTTAAACGGCCATAACTTTTGAACCAGAAGAGCTAGAGACGTAATTTTTTCACCGTTGGAAAGGAAATTAAATTTTGGGACACGAAAATTTTCTTGGATTCAAGATCAGAGCGAAGGAACATATAGTAAATGGCCTCTGAAGTTGAAGGTTTTGGTAAAGTCTCCAAATCCCATAGGGGGGACGATGACCCACCATGAAACTTTTTTCTCGCGAAAACCATCCAAATTGATACCAATCGCTTTGGTTTGATGTGCCTTGAGGTCCCATGTTGTTGAAAACAAGATTTGACGACTTTGTGTTTTGGTCAAAATTTCAAGCATGGTCACTGGAATGGGTGCATTTTGGAAGAAAAACGGTCCAACTTTAAACGGCCATAACTTTTGAACCAGAAGAGCTAGAGACGTAATTTTTTCACCGTTGGAAAGGAAATTAAATTTTGGGACACGAAAATTTTCTTGGATTCAAGATCAGAGCGAAGGAACATATAGTAAATGGCCTCTGAAGTTGAAGGTTTTGGTAAAGTCTCCAAATCCCATAGGGGGACGATGACCCACCATGAAACTTTTTTCTCGCGAAAACCATCCAAATTGATACCAATCGCTTTGGTTTGATGTGCCTTGAGGTCCCATGTTAATAAAAACAAGATTTGACGACTTTGTGTTTTGGTCAAAATTTCAAGCATGGTCACTGGAATGGGTGCATTTTGGAAGAAAAACGGTCCAACTTTAAACGGCCATAACTTTTGAACCAGAAGAGCTAGAGACGTAATTTTTTCACCGTTGGAAAGGAAATTAAATTTTGGGACACGAAAATTTTCTTGGATTCAAGATCAGAGCGAAGGAACATATAGTAAATGGCCTCTGAAGTTGAAGGTTTTGGTAAAGTCTCCAAATCCCATAGGGGGGACGATGACCCACCATGAAACTTTTTTCTCGCGAAAACCATCCAAATTGATACCAATCGCTTTGGTTTGATGTGCCTTGAGGTCCCATGTTGTTAAAAACAAGATTTGACGACTTTGTGTTTTGGTCAAAATTTCAAGCATGGTCACTGGAATGGGTGCATTTTGGAAGAAAAACGGTCCAACTTTAAACGGCCATAACTTTTGAACCAGAAGAGCTAGAGACGTAATTTTTCACCGTTGGAAAGGAAATTAAATTTTGGGACACGAAAATTTTCTTGGATTCAAGATCAGAGCGAAGGAACATATAGTAAATGGCCTCTGAAGTTGAAGGTTTTGGTAAAGTCTCCAAATCCCATAGGGGGGACGATGACCCACCATGAAACTTTTTTCTCGCGAAAACCATCCAAATTGATACCAATCGCTTTGGTTTGATGTGCCTTGAGGTCCCATGTTGTTGAAAACAAGATTTGACGACTTTGTGTTTTGGTCAAAATTTCAAGCATGGTCACTGGAATGGGTGCATTTTGGAAGAAAAACGGTCCAACTTTAAACGGCCATAACTTTTGAACCAGAAGAGCTAGAGACGTAATTTTTTCACCGTTGGAAAGGAAATTAAATTTTGGGACACGAAAATTTTCTTGGATTCAAGATCAGAGCGAAGGAACATATAGTAAATGGCCTCTGAAGTTGAAGGTTTTGGTAAAGTCTCCAAATCCCATAGGGGGGACGATGACCCACCATGAAACTTTTTTCTCGCGAAAACCATCCAAATTGATACCAATCGCTTTGGTTTGATGTGCCTTGAGGTCCCATGTTAATAAAAACAAGATTTGACGACTTTGTGTTTTGGTCAAAATTTCAAGCATGGTCACTGGAATGGGTGCATTTTGGAAGAAAAACGGTCCAACTTTAAACGGCCATAACTTTTGAACCAGAAGAGCTAGAGACGTAATTTTTTCACCGTTGGAAAGGAAATTAAATTTTGGGACACGAAAATTTTCTTGGATTCAAGATCAGAGCGAAGGAACATATAGTAAATGGCCTCTGAAGTTGAAGGTTTTGGTAAAGTCTCCAAATCCCATAGGGGGGACGATGACCCACCATGAAACTTTTTTCTCGCGAAAACCATCCAAATTGATACCAATCGCTTTGGTTTGATGTGCCTTGAGGTCCCATGTTGTTAAAAACAAGATTTGACGACTTTGTGTTTTGGTCAAAATTTCAAGCATGGTCACTGGAATGGGTGCATTTTGGAAGAAAAACGGTCCAACTTTAAACGGCCATAACTTTTGAACCAGAAGAGCTAGAGACGTAATTTTTTCACCGTTGGAAAGGAAATTAAATTTTGGGACACGAAAATTTTCTTGGATTCAAGATCAGAGCGAAGGAACATATAGTAAATGGCCTCTGAAGTTGAAGGTTTTGGTAAAGTCTCCAAATCCCATAGGGGGGACGATGACCCACCATGAAACTTTTTTCTCGCGAAAACCATCCAAATTGATACCAATCGCTTTGGTTTGATGTGCCTTGAGGTCCCATGTTGTTGAAAACAAGATTTGACGACTTTGTGTTTTGGTCAAAATTTCAAGCATGGTCACTGGAATGGGTGCATTTTGGAAGAAAAACGGTCCAACTTTAAACGGCCATAACTTTTGAACCAGAAGAGCTAGAGACGTAATTTTTTCACCGTTGGAAAGGAAATTAAATTTTGGGACACGAAATTTTCTTGGATTCAAGATCAGAGCGAAGGAACATATAGTAAATGGCCTCTGAAGTTGAAGGTTTTGGTAAAGTCTCCAAATCCCATAGGGGGGACGATGACCCACCATGAAACTTTTTTCTCGCGAAAACCATCCAAATTGATACCAATCGCTTTGGTTTGATGTGCCTTGAGGTCCCATGTTGTTAAAAACAAGATTTGACGACTTTGTGTTTTGGTCAAAATTTCAAGCATGGTCACTGGAATGGGTGCATTTTGGAAGAAAAACGGTCCAACTTTAAACGGCCATAACTTTTGAACCAGAAGAGCTAGAGACGTAATTTTTTCACCGTTGGAAAGGAAATTAAATTTTGGGACACGAAAATTTTCTTGGATTCAAGATCAGAGCGAAGGAACATATAGTAAATGGCCTCTGAAGTTGAAGGTTTTGGTAAAGTCTCCAAATCCCATAGGGGGGACGATGACCCACCATGAAACTTTTTTCTCGCGAAAACCATCCAAATTGATACCAATCGCTTTGGTTTGATGTGCCTTGAGGTCCCATGTTGTTGAAAACAAGATTTGACGACTTTGTGTTTTGGTCAAAATTTCAAGCATGGTCACTGGAATGGGTGCATTTTGGAAGAAAAACGGTCCAACTTTAAACGGCCATAACTTTTGAACCAGAAGAGCTAGAGACGTAATTTTTTCACCGTTGGAAAGGAAATTAAATTTTGGGACACGAAAATTTTCTTGGATTCAAGATCAGAGCGAAGGAACATATAGTAAATGGCCTCTGAAGTTGAAGGTTTTGGTAAAGTCTCCAAATCCCATAGGGGGGACGATGACCCACCATGAAACTTTTTTCTCGCGAAAACCATCCAAATTGATACCAATCGCTTTGGTTTGATGTGCCTTGAGGTCCCATGTTGTTGAAAACAAGATTTGACGACTTTGTGTTTTGGTCAAAATTTCAAGCATGGTCACTGGAATGGGTGCATTTTGGAAGAAAAACGGTCCAACTTTAAACGGCCATAACTTTTGAACCAGAAGAGCTAGAGACGTAATTTTTTCACCGTTGGAAAGGAAATTAAATTTTGGGACACGAAAATTTTCTTGGATTCAAGATCAGAGCGAAGGAACATATAGTAAATGGCCTCTGAAGTTGAAGGTTTTGGTAAAGTCTCCAAATCCCATAGGGGGGACGATGACCCACCATGAAACTTTTTTCTCGCGAAAACCATCCAAATTGATACCAATCGCTTTGGTTTGATGTGCCTTGAGGTCCCATGTTGTTAAAAACAAGATTTGACGACTTTGTGTTTTGGTCAAAATTTCAAGCATGGTCACTGGAATGGGTGCATTTTGGAAGAAAAACGGTCCAACTTTAAACGGCCATAACTTTTGAACCAGAAGAGCTAGAGACGTAATTTTTTCACCGTTGGAAAGGAAATTAAATTTTGGGACACGAAAATTTTCTTGGATTCAAGATCAGAGCGAAGGAACATATAGTAAATGGCCTCTGAAGTTGAAGGTTTTGGTAAAGTCTCCAAATCCCATAGGGGGACGATGACCCACCATGAAACTTTTTTCTCGCGAAAACCATCCAAATTGATACCAATCGCTTTGGTTTGATGTGCCTTGAGGTCCCATGTTGTTGAAAACAAGATTTGACGACTTTGTGTTTTGGTCAAAATTTCAAGCATGGTCACTGGAATGGGTGCATTTTGGAAGAAAAAACGGTCCAACTTTAAACGGCCATAACTTTTGAACCAGAAGAGCTAGAGACGTAATTTTTTCACCGTTGGAAAGGAAATTAAATTTTGGGACACGAAAATTTTCTTGGATTCAAGATCAGAGCGAAGGAACATATAGTAAATGGCCTCTGAAGTTGAAGGTTTTGGTAAAGTCTCCAAATCCCATAGGGGGGACGATGACCCACCATGAAACTTTTTTCTCGCGAAAACCATCCAAATTGATACCAATCGCTTTGGTTTGATGTGCCTTGAGGTCCCATGTTGTTGAAAACAAGATTTGACGACTTTGTGTTTTGGTCAAATTTCAAGCATGGTCACTGGAATGGGTGCATTTTGGAAGAAAAACGGTCCAACTTTAAACGGCCATAACTTTTGAACCAGAAGAGCTAGAGACGTAATTTTTTCACCGTTGGAAAGGAAATTAAATTTTGGGACACGAAAATTTTCTTGGATTCAAGATCAGAGCGAAGGAACATATAGTAAATGGCCTCTGAAGTTGAAGGTTTTGGTAAAGTCTCCAAATCCCATAGGGGGGACGATGACCCACCATGAAACTTTTTTCTCGCGAAAACCATCCAAATTGATACCAATCGCTTTGGTTTGATGTGCCTTGAGGTCCCATGTTGTTGAAACAAGATTTGACGACTTTGTGTTTTGGTCAAAATTTCAAGCATGGTCACTGGAATGGGTGCATTTGGAAGAAAAACGGTCCAACTTTAAACGGCCATAACTTTTGAACCAGAAGAGCTAGAGACGTAATTTTTTCACCGTTGGAAAGGAAATTAAATTTTGGGACACGAAAATTTTCTTGGATTCAAGATCAGAGCGAAGGAACATATAGTAAATGGCCTCTGAAGTTGAAGGTTTTGGTAAAGTCTCCAAATCCCATAGGGGGGACGATGACCCACCATGAAACTTTTTTCTCGCGAAAACCATCCAAATTGATACCAATCGCTTTGGTTTGATGTGCCTTGAGGTCCCATGTTGTTGAAAACAAGATTTGACGACTTTGTGTTTTGGTCAAAATTTCAAGCATGGTCACTGGAATGGGTGCATTTTGGAAGAAAAACGGTCCAACTTTAAACGGCCATAACTTTTGAACCAGAAGAGCTAGAGACGTAATTTTTTCACCGTTGGAAAGGAAATTAAATTTGGGACACGAAAATTTTCTTGGATTCAAGATCAGAGCGAAGGAACATATAGTAAATGGCCTCTGAAGTTGAAGGTTTTGGTAAAGTCTCCAAATCCCATAGGGGGACGATGACCCACCATGAAACTTTTTTCTCGCGAAAACCATCCAAATTGATACCAATTGCTTTGGTTTGATGTGCCTTGAGGTCCCATGATGTTAAAAACAAGATTTGACGACTTTGTGTTTTGGTCAAAATTTCAAGCATGGTCACTGGAATGGGTGCATTTTGGAAGAAAAACGGTCCAACTTTAAACGGCCATAACTTTTGAACCAGAAGAGCTAGAGACGTAATTTTTTCACCGTTGGAAAGGAAATTAAATTTTGGGACACGAAATTTTCTTGGATTCAAGATCAGAGCGAAGGAACATATAGTAAATGGCCTCTGAAGTTGAAGGTTTTGGTAAAGTCTCCAAATCCCATAGGGGGGACGATGACCCACCATGAAACTTTTTTCTCGCGAAAACCATCCAAATTGATACCAATCGCTTTGGTTTGATGTGCCTTGAGGTCCCATGTTGTTGAAAACAAGATTTGACGACTTTGTGTTTTGGTCAAAATTTCAAGCATGGTCACTGGAATGGGTGCATTTTGGAAGAAAAACGGTCCAACTTTAAACGGCCATAACTTTTGAACCAGAAGAGCTAGAGACGTAATTTTTCACCGTTGGAAAGGAAATTAAATTTTGGGACACGAAAATTTTCTTGGATTCAAGATCAGAGCGAAGGAACATATAGTAAATGGCCTCTGAAGTTGAAGGTTTTGGTAAAGTCTCCAAATCCCATAGGGGGGACGATGACCCACCATGAAACTTTTTTCTCGCGAAAACCATCCAAATTGATACCAATTGCTTTGGTTTGATGTGCCTTGAGGTCCCATGTTGTTGAAAACAAGATTTGACGACTTTGTGTTTTGGTCAAAATTTCAAGCATGGTCACTGGAATGGGTGCGTTTTTGGAAGAAAAACGGTCCAACTTTAAACGGCCATAACTTTTGAACCAGAAGAGCTAGAGACGTAATTTTTTCACCGTTGGAAAGGAAATAAATTTTGGGACACGAAAATTTTCTTGGATTCAAGATCAGAGCGAAGGAACATATAGTAAATGGCCTCTGAAGTTGAAGGTTTTGGTAAAGTCTCCAAATCCCATAGGGGGGACGATGACCCACCATGAAACTTTTTTCTCGCGAAAACCATCCAAATTGATACCAATTGCTTTGGTTTGATGTGCCTTGAGGTCCCATGTTGTTGAAAACAAGATTTGACGACTTTGTGTTTTGGTCAAAATTTCAAGCATGGTCACTGGAATGGGTGCATTTTGGAAGAAAAACGGTCCAACTTTAAACGGCCATAACTTTTGAACCAGAAGAGCTAGAGACGTAATTTTTTCACCGTTGGAAAGGAAATTAAATTTTGGGACACGAAAATTTTCTTGGATTCAAGATCAGAGCGAAGGAACATATAGTAAATGGCCTCTGAAGTTGAAGGTTTTGGTAAAGTCTCCAAATCCCATAGGGGGACGATGACCCACCATGAAACTTTTTTCTCGCGAAAACCATCCAAATTGATACCAATCCCTTTGGTTTGATGTGCCTTGAGGTCCCATGTTGTTGAAAACAAGATTTGACGACTTTGTGTTTTGGTCAAAATTTCAAGCATGGTCACTGGAATGGGTGCATTTTGGAAGAAAAACGGTCCAACTTTAAACGGCCATAACTTTTGAACCAGAAGAGCTAGAGACGTAATTTTTTCACCGTTGGAAAGAAATTAAATTTTGGGACACGAAAATTTTCTTGGATTCAAGATCAGAGCGAAGGAACATATAGTAAATGGCCTCTGAAGTTGAAGGTTTTGGTAAAGTCTCCAAATCCCATAGGGGGGACGATGACCCACCATGAAACTTTTTTCTCGCGAAAACCATCCAAATTGATACCAATTGCTTTGGTTTGATGTGCCTTGAGGTCCCATGTTGTTGAAAACAAGATTTGACGACTTTGTGTTTTGGTCAAATTTCAAGCATGGTCACTGGAATGGGTGCATTTTGGAAGAAAAACGGTCCAACTTTAAACGGCCATAACTTTTGAACCAGAAGAGCTAGAGACGTAATTTTTTCACCGTTGGAAAGGAAATTAAATTTTGGGACACGAAAATTTTCTTGGATTCAAGATCAGAGCGAAGGAACATATAGTAAATGGCCTCTGAAGTTGAAGGTTTTGGTAAAGTCTCCAAATCCCATAGGGGGGACGATGACCCACCATGAAACTTTTTTCTCGCGAAAACCATCCAAATTGATACCAATTGCTTTGGTTTGATGTGCCTTGAGGTCCCATGTTGTTGAAAACAAGATTTGACGACTTTGTGTTTTGGTCAAAATTTCAAGCATGGTCACTGGAATGGGTGCATTTTTAGAGAAAAACGGTCCAACTTTAAACGGCCATAACTTTTGAACCAGAAGAGCTAGAGACGTAATTTTTTCACCGTTGGAAAGGAAATTAAATTTTGGGACACGAAAATTTTCTTGGATTCAAGATCAGAGCGAAGGAACATATAGTAAATGGCCTCTGAAGTTGAAGGTTTTGGTAAAGTCTCCAAATCCCATAGGGGGCGATGACCCACCATGAAACTTTTTTCTCGCGAAAACCATCCAAATTGATACCAATCGCTTTGGTTTGATGTGCCTTGAGGTCCCATGTTGTTGAAAACAAGATTTGACGACTTTGTGTTTTGGTCAAAATTTCAAGCATGGTCACTGGAATGGGTGCATTTTGGAAGAAAAACGGTCCAACTTTAAACGGCCATAACTTTTGAACCAGAAGAGCTAGAGACGTAATTTTTTTCACCGTTGGAAAGGAAATTAAATTTTGGGACACGAAAATTTTCTTGGATTCAAGATCAGAGCGAAGGAACATATAGTAAATGGCCTCTGAAGTTGAAGGTTTTGGTAAAGTCTCCAAATCCCATAGGGGGACGATGACCCACCATGAAACTTTTTTTCTCGCGAAAACCATCCAAATTGATACCAATCGCTTTGGTTTGATGTGCCTTGAGGTCCCATGTTGTTGAAAACAAGATTTGACGACTTTGTGTTTTGGTCAAAATTTCAAGCATGGTCACTGGAATGGGTGCATTTTGGAAGAAAAACGGTCCAACTTTAAACGGCCATAACTTTTGAACCAGAAGAGCTAGAGACGTAATTTTTTCACCGTTGGAAAGGAAATTAAATTTTGGGACACGAAAATTTTCTTGGATTCAAGATCAGAGCGAAGGAACATATAGTAAATGGCCTCTGAAGTTGAAGGTTTTGGTAAAGTCTCCAAATCCCATAGGGGGGACGATGACCCACCATGAAACTTTTTCATCGCGAAAACCATCCAAATTGATACCAATCGCTTTGGTTTGATGTGCCTTGAGGTCCCATGTTAATAAAAACAAGATTTGACGACTTTGTGTTTTGGTCAAATTTCAAGCATGGTCACTGGAATGGGTGCATTTTGGAAGAAAAACGGTCCAACTTTTAAACGGCCATAACTTTTGAACCAGAAGAGCTAGAGACGTAATTTTTTTCACCGTTGGAAAGGAAATTAAATTTTGGGACACGAAATTTTCTTGGATTCAAGATCAGAGCGAAGGAACATATAGTAAATGGCCTCTGAAGTTGAAGGTTTTTGGTAAAGTCTCCAAATCCCATAGGGGGACGATGACCCACCATGAACTTTTTTCTCGCGAAAACCATCCAAATTGATACCAATTGCTTTGGTTTGATGTGCCTTGAGGTCCCATGTTGTTGAAAACAAGATTTGACGACTTTGTGTTTTTGTCAAAATTTCAAGCATGGTCCTGGAATGGTGCATTTTGGAAGAAAAACGGTCCAACTTTAAACGGCCATAACTTTTGAACCAGAAGAGCTAGAGACGTAATTTTTTCACCGTTGGAAAGGAAATTAAATTTTGGGACACGAAATTTTCTTGGATTCAAGATCAGAGCGAAGGAACATATAGTAAATGGCCTCTGAAGTTGAAGGTTTTGGTAAAGTCTCCAAATCCCATAGGGGGGACGATGACCCACCATGAAACTTTTTTCTCGCGAAAACCATCCAAATTGATACCAATTGCTTTGGTTTGATGTGCCTTGAGGTCCCATGTTGTTGAAAACAAGATTTGACGACTTTGTGTTTTGGT
>NW_024428698.1:0-19271 GCF_017562075.2 Anopheles merus | reverse complement strand
AAGATATCTTTACTCTGAACAGTCGTTTTCTTCATTCTGAATCGCTAGAAATTAAAATTTCTTCACTCTGAACATCTTTTCTTCATCTGAATCGCTAGAAACTAAATATCTTCACTCTGAACAGTCGTTTACTTCATTCTGAATCGCTAGAAACAAGATATCTTCACTCTGAACAGTCATTTTTTCATTCTGAATCGCTAGAAACTAAAATATCTTCACTCTGAACAGTCGTTTCTTCATTCTGAATCGCTAGAAACTAAGATATCTTCACTCTGAACAGTCGTTTACTTCATTCTAAATCGCTAGAAACTAAAATATCTTCACTCTGAACAGTCGTTTTCTTCATTCTGAATCGCTAGAAACAAAGATATCTTCACTCTGAACAGTCATTTTCTTCATTCTGAATCGCTAGAAACTAAAATATCTTCACTCTGAACAGTCGTTTTCTTCATTCTGAATCGCTAGAAACTAAGATATCTTCACTCTGAACAGTCGTTTTCTTCATTCTGAATCGCTAGAAACTAAGATATCTTCACTCTGAACAGTCATTTTCTTCATTCTGAATCCGTAGAAACTAAGATATCTTCACTCTAAAAACGTCTTTTTCTTCATTCTGATCCGTAGAAAACTAAGATATCTTCACTCTGAACAGTCGTTTTCTTCATTCTGAATCGCTAGAAACTAGGATATCTTCACTCTGAACAGTCGTTTTCTTCATTCTGAATCGCTAGAAACTAAGATATCTTTACTCTAACAGTCGTTTTCTTCATTCTGAATCGCTAGAACTAAGATATCTTACTCTGAACAGTCGTTACTTCATTCTGAATCCGTAGAAACTAAAATATCTTCACTCTGAACAGTCGTTTTCTTCATTCTGAATCGATAGAAACTAAGATATCTCTACTCTGAACAGTCGTTTTCTTCATTCTGAATCGCTAGAAACTAAAATATCTTCACTCTGAACAGTCGTTTTCTTCATTCTGAATCGCTAGAAACTAAAATATCTTCACTCTGAACAGTCGTTTTCTTCATTCTGAATCGCTAGAAACTAAAATATCTTCACTCTGAACAGTCGTTTTCTTCATTCTGAATCGCTAGAAACTAAGATATCTTTACTCTGAACAGTCGTTTTCTTCATTCTGAATCGCTAGAAACTAAGATATCTTTACTCTGAACAGTCGTTTTCTTCATTCTGAATCGCTAGAAACTAAGATATCTTTACTCTGAACAGTCGATTTCTTCATTCTGAATCCGTAGAAACTAAAATATCTTCACTCTGAACAGTCGTTTTCTTCATTCTGAATCGCTAGAAACTAGGATATCTTCACTCTGAACAGTCGTTTTCTTCATTCTGAATCGCTAGAAACTAAGATATCTTTACTCTTAACAGTCGTTTTCTTCATTCTGAATCGCTAGAAACTAAGATATCTTTACTCTTAACAGTCGTTTTCTTCATTCTGAATCGCTAGAAACTAAAATATCTTCACTCTGAACAGTCGTTTTCTTCATTCTGAATCGCTAGAAACTAAAATATCTTCACTCTGAACAGTCGTTTACTTCATTCTGAATCCGTAGAAACTAAAATATCTTCACTCTGAACAGTCGTTTTCTTCATTCTGAATCGCAAGAAACTAAGATATCTTTACTCTTAACAGTCGTTTTCTTCATTCTGAATCCGTAGAAACTAAGATATCTTTACTCTGAACAGTCGTTTACTCATTCTGAATCCGTAGAAACTAAAATATCTTCACTCGAACAGTCGTTTACTTCATTCTGAATCCGTAGAAACTAAAATATTCTTCACTCGAAACAGTCGTTTTCTCATTCTGAATCGCTAGAAACTAAGATATCTTTACTCTTAACAGTCGTTTTCTTCATTCTGAATCGCTAGAAACTAAGATATCTTTACTCTGAACAGTCGTTTACTTCATTCTGAATCCGTAGAAACTAAAATATCTTCACTCTGAACAGTCGTTTTCTTCATTCTGAATCGCAAGAAAACTAAGATATCTTTACTCTGAACAGCCGTTTTCTTCATTCTGAATCGCTTAGAAACTAAAATATCTTCACTCTGAACAGTCGTTTTTCATTCTGAATCGCTAGAACAATAAATATCTTCACTCTGAACAGTCGTTTTCTTCATTCTGAATCGCTAGAAACTAAAATATCTTCACTCTGAACAGTCGTTTTCTTCATTCTGAATCGCTAGAAACTAAGATATCTTTACTCTGAACAGTCGTTTTCTTCATTCTGAATCGCTAGAAACTAAGATATCTTTACTCTGAACAGTCGTTTTCTTCATTCTGAATCGCTAGAAACTAAGATATCTTTACTCTGAACAGTCATTTTCTTCATTCTGAATCGCTAGAAACTAAAATATCTTCACTCTGAACAGTCATTTTCTTCATTCTGAATCGCTAGAAACTAAAATATCTTCACTCTGAACAGTCATTTTCTTCATTCTGAATCGCTTGAAACTAGGATCTTCTTCACTCTGAACAGTCGTTTTCTTCATTCTGAATCGCTAGAAATTAAAATATCTTCACTGTGAACAGGTCGTTTCACTCATTCTACATTGAAAGAAAACTAGATATCTTCTCTCTGAACAGTCGTTTTCTTCATTCTGAATCCCTGGAAACTAGATCTATCTCACTCTGAACAGTCATTTTCTTTATTCTGATTGTTAGAAACTAGATATCTTCTCTCTGAACAGTCGTTTTCTTCATTCTGAATCCCTGGAAACTAAGATATCTTCACTCTGAACAGTCGTTTTCTTTATTCTGAATTGTTAGAAACTAAGATATCTTCTCTCTGAACAGTCGTTTTCTTCATTCTGAATCCCTGGAAACTAAGATATCTTCACTATGAACAGTCGTTTTCTTCATTCTACATTGCTAGAAACTAAGATATCTTCTCTCTGAACAGTCGTTTTCTTCATTCTGAATCCCTGGAAACTAAGATATCTTCACTCTGAACAGTCGTTTTCTTTATTCTGAATGTTAGAAACTAAGATATCTTCTCTCTGAACAGTCGTTTTCTTCATTCTGAATCCCTGGAAACTAAGATATCTTCACTCTGAACAGTCGTTTTCTTCATACTGAATCCGTAGAAACTAAGATATCTTCTCTCTGAACAGTCGTTTTCTTCATTCTGAATCCCTGGAAACTAAGATATCTTCACTCTGAACAGTCGTTTTCTTCATTCTGAATCCCTGGAAACTAAGATATCTTCACTCTGAACAGTCGTTTTCTTCATCTGAATCCCTGGAAACTAAGATATCTTCACTCTGAACAGTCGTTTCTTCATTCTGAATTGCTAGAAACTAAGATATCTTCTCTCTGAACAGTCGTTTTCTTCATTCTACATTGCTAGAAACTAAGATATCTTCTCTCTGAACAGTCGTTTTCTTCATTCTGAATCCGTAGAAACTAAGATATTTTCACTCTGAACAGTCGTTTTCTTCATTCTGAAACAGTAGAAACTAGGATCTCTTCACTCTGTACAGTCGTTTTCTTCATTCTGAATCCGTAGAAACTAAGCTATCTTTACTCTGAACAGTCGTTTTCTTCATTCTGAATCCGTAGAAACTAAGCTATCTTTACTCTGAACAGTCGTTTTCTTCATTCTGAATCCGTAGAAACTAAGATATCTTTACTCTGAACAGTCGTTTTCTTCATTCTGAAACAGTAGAAACTAAGATATCTTTACTCTGAACAGTCGTTTTCTTCATTCTGAATCCGTAGAAACTAAGATATCTTTACTCTGAACAGTCGTTTTCTTCATTCTGAATCGTAGAAACTAAGCTATCTTTACTCTGAACAGTCGTTTTCTCATTCTGAATTCGTAGAAACTAAGCTATCTTTACTCTGAACAGTCGTTTTCTTCATTCTGAATTCGTAGAAACTAAGATATCTTCACTCTGAACAGTCGTTTTCTGCATTCTGAATCCCTAGAAACTAAGATATCTTCACTCTGAACAGTCCTTTTCTTCATTCTGAATCCCTAGAAACTAAGATATCTTCACTCTGAACAGTCCTTTTCTTCATTCTGAATCCCTAGAAACTAAGATGTCTTCACTCTGAACAGTCGTTTTCTTCATTCTGAATTGTTAGAAACTAAGATATCTTCACTCTGAAATGTCGTTTTCTTCATTCTGAATCCGTTGAAACTAAGATATCTTCACTCTGAACAGTCGTTTTCTTTATTCTGAATACGTAGAATCTAAGATATATTCACTCTGAACAGCCGTTTTCTTCATTCTGAATTGCTAGAAACTAAGATATCTTCACTCTGAACAGTCGTTTTCTTCATTCTGAATCCCTAGAAACTAAGATATTCTTACTCTAAACAGTCGTTTTCTGCATTATGAATCCCTAGAAAACTAAGATATCTTCACTCTGAACAGTCGTTTTCTGCATTCTGAATGGCTAGAAACTAAGATATCTTCACATTGAACAGTCGTTTTCTTCATACGAGTACGTAGACTCTAAGATATCTTCACTCTGAACGTCCTTTTCTTCATTCTGAATCCCTAGAATCTAAGATATCTTCACTCTGAACAGTCCTTTCTTCATTTCTGAATCGATAGAAACTAAGATATCTTCATCGTTAACAGTTTTTTCTCATTCTGAATACGCAAAAAACTAAGACATCTTCACTCTGAACAGTCCTTTTTCATTCTGAATCCGTGAAACTAAGATATATTCACTCTGAACAGTCGTTTTCTTCATTCTGAAACAGTAGAAACTAAGTTATCTTTACTCTGAACAGTCGTTTTCTTCATTCTGAAACAGTAGAAACTAGGATCTTTTCACTCTGTACAGTCGTTTTTCTTCATTTGAATCCGTAGAGAAACTAAGCTATCTTTACTCTGAACAGTCGTTTTCTTCTTTCTGAATCCGTAGAAACTAAGCTATCTTACTTCTGAACAGTCGTTTTCTCTCATTCTGAATCCGTAGAAACTAAGATATCTTTACTCTGAACAGTCGTTTTCTTCATTCTGAATCCGTAGAAACTAAGAATCTTTACTCTGAACAGTCGTTTTCTTCATTCTGAATCCGTAGAAACTAAGATATCTTTACTCTGAACAGTCGTTTTCTTCATTCTGAATCCGTAGAAACTAAGCTATCTTTACTCTGAACAGTCGTTTTCTTCATTCTGAATTCGTAGAAACTAAGATATCTTCACTCTGAACAGTCGTTTTCTGCATTCTGAATCCCTAGAAACTAAGATATCTTCACTCTGAACAGTCCTTTTTTCATTCTGAATCCCTAGAAACTAAGATATCTCACTCTGAACAGTCGTTTTCTTCATTCTGAATCCCTAGAAACTAAGATGTCTTCACTCTGAACAGTCGTTTTCTTCATTCTGAATTGTTAGAAACTAAGATATCTTCACTCTGAACAGTCGTTTTCTTCATTCTGAATCCGTTGAAACTAAGATATCTTCACTCTGAACAGTCGTTTTCTTCATTCTGAATACGTAGAATCTAAGATATATTCACTCTGAACAGCCGTTTTCTTCATTCTGAATTGCTAGAAACTAAGATATCTTCACTCTGAACAGTCGTTTTCTTCATTCTGAATCCCTAGAAACTAAGATATCTTCACTCTAAACAGTCGTTTTCTGCATTATGAATCCCTAGAAACTAAGATATCTTCACTCTGAACAGTCGTTTTCTGCATTCTGAATGGCTAGAAACTAAGATATCTTCACATTGAACAGTCGTTTTCTTCATACTGAATACGTAGACTCTAAGATATCTTCACTCTGAACAGTCCTTTTCTTCATTCTGAATCCCTAGAATCTAAGATATCTTCACTCTGAACAGTCCTTTCTTCATTCTGAATCGATAGAAACTAAGATATCTTCATCGTTAACAGTTTTTCTTCATTCTGAATACGCAAAAACTAAGACATCTTCACTCTGAACAGTCCTTTTCTTCATTCTGAATCCGTAGAAACTAAGATATATTCACTCTGAACAGTCGTTTTCTTCATTCTGAATCCGTTAAAACTAAGATATATTCACCCTGAACAGCCGTTTTCTTTATACTGAATACGTAGAATCTAAGATATCTTCATTCGAAGTAGTCGTTTTCTTCATTCTGAATTGCTAGAAACTAAGATATTTTCACTCTGAACAGTCGTTTTCTGCATTCTGAATCCATAGAATCTAAGATATCTTCACCTTGAACAGTCGTTTTCTTCATTCTGAATTGCTAGAAACTAAGATATCTTCACTCTGAACAGTCGTTTTCTGCATTCTGAATCCCTAGAATCTAAGATATCTTCACTCTGAACAGCCGTTTTCTTCATTCTGAATTGCTAGAAACTAAGATATCTTCACTCTGAACAGTCGTTTTCTGCATTCTGAATCCATAGAATCTAAGATATCTTCACTTTGAACAGTCGTTTTCTTCATTCTGAATTGCTAGAGACTAAAATATCTTCACTCTGAACAGTCGTTTTCTGCATTCTGAATCCCTAGAAACTAAGATATCTTCACTCTGAACAGTCGTTTTCTTCTTTCCGAATCCATAGAAACTAAGATATCTTCAATCTGAACAGTCGTTTTCTTCATACTGAATACGTAGACTCTAAGATATCTTCACTCTGAACAGCCGTTTTCTTCATTCTGAATTGCTAGAAACTAAGATATGTTTACTCTGAACAGTCGTTTTCTGCATTCTGAATCCCTAGAATCCAAGATATCTTCACCTTGAACAGTCGTTTTCTTCATTCTGAATTGCTAGAAACTAAGATATCTTCACTCTGAACAGTCGTTTTCTTCATTCTGAATCCCTAGAAACTATAGAATCTTCACTCTGAACAGACGTTTTCTTCATACTGAATACGTAGAATCTAAGATATCTTCATTCGAAGAAGTCGTTTTCTTCATTCTGAATCCGTAGAAACTAAGATATTTTCACTCTGAACAGTCGTTTTCTTCATTCTGATTCCGTAGAAACTAGACACTTATGACAAGTTTTCATGATGTCCCATGTTGGTTCCTAGTACAATTTAGACACTTTTGACAAGTTTCCATGATGTCCCATGTTGGTCCTAAGTACTTTACAGATCACCGAGTCACAATTCTCATGTCATTTGCGATGAAATAGTTTTATGGTTGGGCTGAGTAAGTCATAGTACTTGATTGTGAAGTTCGAAGACTTTTCTGCAACCTCTTATTTCAGAGGCCATTTACTATATCCTGTGTTGCTCTGATCGTTAAACAAAACAATTTGTATTGCACAACTTTAAATCTACTTTCCAACGGTGGCAAAAATTATGTCTCTCTATCTCTTCTGGTTCAAAAGTTATGGCCGTTTAAAAATAGACGTTTTTTTTCTTCCAAACAGCTTTTTTCATGGGTTTTCAAGGTGTTCCATAGTCATCCCAAGTGCATGGAGGCACTTTTCATGAATTCTTGCGATGTCCCATGTTGGTCCCTAGTACAATTGAGACACTTTTGACAAGTTTTCATGATGTCCCATGTTGGTCCCTAGTACAATTTAGACACTTTTGACAAGTTTTCATGATGTCCCATGTTGGTCCTAAGTACTTTACAGATCACCGAGTCACAATTCTCATGTCATTTGCGATGAAATAGTCTTATGGTTTGGCTGAGTACGTCATAGTACTTGATTATGAAGTTCGAAGACTTTTGTGCAACCTCTTATTTCAGAGGCCATTTACTATATCCTGCGTTGCTCTGATCTAAATATAAAAAAATTGTATTACTCAACTTTTAATCTACTTTCCAACGGTGCAAAAATTATGTCTCTAGCTCTTCTGGTCAAAAGTTATGGCCGTTTAAAATAGACATTTTTTTTTTTCTTCAAACAGCTTTTTTCATGGGTTTTCAAGGTTTCCATAGTCATCCCAAGTGCATTGGAGGCACTTTTCATGAATTCTTACGATGTCCCATGTTGGTCCCTAGTGCAATTGAGACACTTTTGACAAGTTTTCATGATGTCCCATGTTGTCCCTAGTACAATTTAGACACTTTTGACAAGTTTTCATGATGTCCCATGTTGGTCCTAAGTACTTTACAGATCACCGAGTCACAATTCTCATGTCATTTGCGATGAAATAGTCTTATGGTTTGGCTGAGTACGTCATAGTACTTGATTATGAAGTTCGAAGACTTTGTGCAACCTCTTATTTCAGAGGCCATTTACTATATCCTGCGTTGCTCTGTTCTTAATATAAAAAAAATTTGTACTGCTCAACTTTTAATCTACTTTCCAACGGTGCAAAAATTATGTCTCTAGCTCTTCTGGTTCAAAAGTTATGGCCGTTTAAAAATAGACATTTTTTTTTCTTCAAACAGCTTTTTTCATGGGTTTTCAAGGTTTCCATAGTCATCCCAAGTGCATTGGAGGCACTTTTCATGAATTCTTACGATGTCCCATGTTGGTCCCTAGTACAATTTAGACACTTTTGACAAGTTTTCATGATGTCCCATGTTGGTCCCTAGTACAATTTAGACACTTTTGACAAGTTTTCATGATGTCCCATGTTGGTCCCTAGTACAATTTAGACACTTTTGACAAGTTTTCATGATGTCCCATGGTGGTCCCTAGTAGTACATTTAGACACTTTTGACAAGTTTTCATGATTTCCCATGTTGGACTCAAGTACAATTTAGACACTTTTGACAAGTTTTCATGATGTCCCATGGTGGTCCCTAGTACAATTTAGACACTTTTGACAAGTTTCCATGATGTCCCATGTTGGTCCCTAGTACAATTGGGACACTTTTGACAAGTTTTCATGATGTCCCATGTTGGTCCCTAGTACAATTTGGACACTTTTGACAAGTTTTCATGATGTCCCATGTTGGTCCCTAGTGCAATTTAGACACTTTTGACAAGTTTTCATGATGTCCCATGTTGGTCCCTAGTACAATTGAGACACTTTTGACAAGTTTTCATGATGTCCCATGTTGGTCCCTAGTACAATTTAGACACTTTTGACAAGTTTTCATGATGTCCCATGTTGGTCCCTAGTACAATTTAGACACTTTTGACAAGTTTTCATGATGTCCCATGTTGGTCCTTAGTACTTTACAGATCACTGAGTCACAATTCTCATGTCATTTGCGATGAAATAGTCTTATGGTTTGGCTGAGTACGTCATAGTACTTGATTATGAAGTTCGAAGACTTTTGTGCAACCTCTTATTTCAAGGCCATTACTATATCCTGCGTTGCTCTGATCTTAATATAAAAAAATTGTATTACTCAACTTTAATCTACTTCCAACGGTGCAAAAATTATGTCTCTAGCTCTTCTGGTTCAAAAGTTATGGCCGTTTAAAAATAGACATTTTTTTTTTCTTCAAACAGCTTTTTTCATGGGTTTTCAAGGTTTCCATAGTCATCCCAAGTGCATTGGAGGCACTTTTCATGAATTCTTACGATGTCCCATGTTGGTCCCTAGTACAATTTAGACACTTTTGACAAGTTTTCATGATGTCCCTGTTGGTCCCTAGTACAATTTAGACACTTTTGACAAGTTTTCATGATGTCCCATGTTGGTCCCTAGTGCAATTGAGACACTTTTGACAAGTTTTCATGATGTCCCATGTTGGTTCCTAGTACAATTTAGACACTTTTGACAAGTTTCCATGATGTCCCATGTTGGTCCTAAGTACTTACAGATCACCGAGTCACAATTCTCATGTCATTTGCGATGAAATAGTTTTATGGTTGGGCTGAGTAAGTCATAGTACTTGATTGTGAAGTTCGAAGACTTTTCTGCAACCTCTTATTTCAGAGGCCATTTACTATATCCTGTGTTGCTCTGATCGTTAAACAAAACAATTTGTATTGCACAACTTTAAATCTACTTTCCAACGGTGCAAAAATTATGTCTCTAGCTCTTCTGGTTCAAAATTTATGGCCGTTTAAAAATAGACGTTTTTTTTCTTCCAAACAGCTTTTTTCATGGGTTTTCAAGGTGTTCCATAGTCATCCCAAGTGCATTGGAGGCACTTTTCATGAATTCTTGCGATGTCCCATGTTGGTCCCTAGTACAATTGAGACACTTTTGACAAGTTTTCATGATGTCCCATGTTGGTCTCAAGCACAATTTAGACACTTTTGACAAGTTTTCATGATGTCCCATGTTGGTCCTAAGTACTTTACAGATCACCGAGTCACAATTCTCATGTCATTTGCGATGAAATAGTCTTATGGTTTGGCTGAGTACGTCATAGTACTTGATTATGAAGTTCGAAGACTTTTGTGCAACCTCTTATTTCAGAGGCCATTTACTATATCCTGCGTTGCTCTGATCTTAATATAAAAAAAATTGTATTACTCAACTTTTAATCTACTTTCCAACGGTGCAAAAATTATGTCTCTAGCTCTTCTGGTTCAAAAGTTATGGCCGTTTAAAAATAGACATTTTTTTTTTCTTCAAACAGCTTTTTTCATGGGTTTTCAAGGTTTCCATAGTCATCCCAAGTGCATTGGAGGCACTTTTCATGAATTCTTACGATGTCCCATGTTGGTCCCTAGTACAATTTAGACACTTTTGACAAGTTTTCATGATGTCCCATGTTGGTCCCTAGTACAATTTAGACACTTTTGACAAGTTTTCATGATGTCCCATGTTGGTCCCTAGTGCAATTGAGACACTTTTGACAAGTTTTCATGATGTCCCATGTTGGTTCCTAGTACAATTTAGACACTTTTGACAAGTTTCCATGATGTCCCATGTTGGTCCTAAGTACTTTACAGATCACCGAGTCACAATTCTCATGTCATTTGCGATGAAATAGTTTTATGGTTGGGCTGAGTAAGTCATAGTACTTGATTGTGAAGTTCGAAGACTTTTCTGCAACCTCTTATTTCAGAGGCCATTTACTATATCCTGTGTTGCTCTGATCGTTAAACAAAACAATTGTATTGCACAACTTTAATCTACTTTCCAACGGTGCAAAAATTATGTCTCTAGCTCTTCTGGTTCAAATTTATGGCCGTTTAAAAATAGACGTTTTTTTTTCTTCCAAACAGCTTTTTTCATGGGTTTTCAAGGTGTTCCATAGTCATCCCAAGTGCATTGGAGGCACTTTTCATGAATTCTTGCGATGTCCCATGTTGGTCCCTAGTACAATTGAGACACTTTTGACAAGTTTTCATGATGTCCCATGTTGGTCTCAAGCACAATTTAGACACTTTTGACAAGTTTTCATGATGTCCCATGTTGGTCCTAAGTACTTTACAGATCACCGAGTCACAATTCTCATGTCATTTGCGATGAAATAGTCTTATGGTTTGGCTGAGTACGTCATAGTACTTGATTATGAAGTTCGAAGACTTTTTGTGCAACCTCTTATTTCAGAGGCCATTTACTATATCCTGCGTTGCTCTGATCTAAATATAAAAAAATTGTATTACTCAACTTTTAATCTACTTTCCAACGGTGCAAAAATTATGTCTCTAGCTCTTCTGGTTCAAAAGTTATGGCCGTTTAAAAATAGACATTTTTTTTCTTCAAACAGCTTTTTCATGGGTTTTCAAGGTTTCCATAGTCATCCCAAGTGCATTGGAGGCACTTTTCATGAATTCTTACGATGTCCCATGTTGGTCCCTAGTACAATTTAGACACTTTTGACAAGTTTTCATGATGTCCCATGTTGGTCCCTAGTACAATTTGGACACTTTTGACAAGTTTTCATGATGTCCCATGTTGGTCCCTAGTACAATTTAGACACTTTTGACAAGTTTTCATGATGTCCCATGTTGGTCCTTAGTACTTTACAGATCACCGAGTCACAATTCTCATGTCATTTGCGATGAAATAGTCTTATTGTTGGGCTGAGTACGTCATAGTACTTGATTATGAAGTTCGAAGACTTTTGTGCAACCTCTTATTTCAGAGGCCATTTACTATATCCTGTGTTGCTCTGATCGTAAAACAAAAAAAAATTTGTATTGCTCAACTTTTAATCTACTTTCCAACGGTGCAAAAATTATGTCTCTAGCTCTTCTGGTTCAAAAGTTATGGCCGTTTAAAAATAGACGTTTTTTTTCTTCAAAACAGCTTTTTTCATGGGTTTTCAAGGTGTTCCATAGTCATACCAAGTGCATTGGAGGCACTTTACATGAATCTTTACGATGTCCCATGGTGGTCCCTAGTACAATTTAGACACTTTTGACAAGTTTTGATGATGTCCCATGTTGGTCCCTAGTACAATTTGGACACTTTTGACAAGTTTTCATGATGTCCCATGTTGGTCCCTAGTACAATTTAGACACTTTTGACAAGTTTTCATGATGTCCCATGGTGGTCCCTAGTACAATTTAGACACTTTTGACAAGTTTTCATGATTTCCCATGTTGGACTCAAGTACAATTTAGACACTTTTGACAAGTTTTCATGATGTCCCATGTTGGTCTCAAGTACAATTTAGACACTTTTGACAAGTTTTCATGATGTCCCATGTTGGTCCTAAGTACTTTACAGATCACCGAGTCACAATTCTCATGTCATTTGCGATGAAATAGTCTTATGGTTTGGCTGAGTACGTCATAGTACTTGATTATGAAGTTCGAAGACTTTTGTGCAACCTCTTATTTCAGAGGCCATTTACTATATCCTGCGTTGCTCTGATCTTAATATAAAAAAAATTTGTATTGCTCACTTTTAATCTACTTTCCAACGGTGCAAAAATTATGTCTCTAGCTCTTCTGGTTCAAAAGTTATGGCCGTTTAAAAATAGACATTTTTTTTCTTCAAACAGCTTTTTTCATGGGTTTTCAAGGTTTCCATAGTCATCCTAAGTGCATTGGAGGCACTTTTCATGAATCTTACGATGTCCCATGTTGGTCCCTAGTACAATTTAGACACTTTTGACAAGTTTTCATGATGTCCCATGTTGGTCCCTAGTACAATTTAGACACTTTTGACAAGTTTTCATGATGTCCCATGTTGGTCCCTAGTACAATTTAGACACTTTTGACAAGTTTTCATGATGTCCCATGTTGGTCCCTAGTACAATTTAGACACTTTTGACAAGTTTTCATGATGTCCCATGTTGGTCCTAAGTACTTTACAGATCACCGAGTCACAATTCTCATGTCATTTGCGATGAAATAGTCTTATGGTTTGGCTGAGTACGTCGTAGTACTTGATTATGAAGTTCGAAGACTTTGTGCAACCTCTTATTTCAGAGGCCATTTACTATATCCTGCGTTGCTCTGATCTTAATATAAAAAAAATTTGTATTGCTCAACTTTTGATCTACTTTCCAACGGTGCAAAAATTATGTCTCTAGCTCTTCTGGTTCAAAAGTTAAGCCGTTTAAAAATAGACGTTTTTTTTTTCTTCAAACAGCTTTTTTCATGGGTTTTCAAGGTTTCCATAGTCATCCCAAGTGCATTGGAGGCACTTTTCATGAATTCTTACGATGTCCCATGTTGGTCCCTAGTACAATTTAGACACTTTTGACAAGTTTTCATGATGTCCCATGTTGGTCCCTAGTACAATTTAGACACTTTTGACAAGTTTTCATGATGTCCCATGTTGGTCCCTAGTACAATTTGGACACTTTTGACAAGTTTTCATGATGTCCCATGTTGGTCCTTAGTACTTTACAGATCACCGAGTCACAATTCTCATGTCATTTGCGATGAAATAGTCTTATGGTTTGGCTGAGTACGTCATAGTACTTGATTATGAAGTTCGAAGACTTTTGTGCAACCTCTTATTTCAGAGGCCATTTACTATATCCTGCGTTGCTCTGATCTTAATATAAAAAAAATTTGTATTGCTCAACTTTTGATCTACTTTCCAACGGTGCAAAATTATGTCTCTAGCTCTTCTGGTTCAAAAGTTAAGCCGTTTAAAAATAGACGTTTTTTTTCTTCCAAACAGCTTTTTTCATGGGTTTTCAAGGTGTTCCATAGTCATCCCAAGTGCATTGGAGGCACTTTTCATGAATTTTTACGATGTCCCATGGTGGTCCCTAGTACAATTGAGACACTTTTGACAAGTTTTCATGATGTCCCATGTTGGTCCCTAGTACAATTTAGACACTTTTGACAAGTTTTCATGATGTCCCATGTTGGTCCCTAGTACAATTTGGACACTTTTGACAAGTTTTCATGATGTCCCATGTTGGTCCTTAGTACTTTACAGATCACCGAGTCACAATTCTCATGTCATTTGCGATGAAATAGTCTTATGGTTTGGCTGAGTACGTCATAGTACTTGATTATGAAGTTCGAAGACTTTTGTGCAACCTCTTATTTCAGAGGCCATTTACTATATCCTGCGTTGCTCTGATCTTAATATAAAAAAAATTTGTATTGCTCAACTTTTAATCTACTTTCCAACGGTGCAAAAATTATGTCTCTAGCTCTTCTGGTTCAAAAGTTATGGCCGTTTAAAAATAGACATTTTTTTTCTTCAAACAGCTTTTTTCATGGGTTTTCAAGGTTTCCATAGTCATCCCAAGTGCTTTGGAGGCACTTTTCATGAATTCTTACGATGTCCCATGTTGGTCCCTAGTACAATTTAGACACTTTTGACAAGTTTTCATGGTGTCCCATGGTGGTCCCTAGTACAATTTAGACACTATTGACAAGTTTCCATGATGTCCCATGTTGGTGCTAAGTACTTTACAGATCACCGAGTCACAATTCTCATGTCATTTGCGATGAAATAGTCTCATGGTTGGGCTGAGTACGTCATAGTACTTGATTATGAAGTTCGAAGACTTTTGTGCAACCTCTTATTTCAGAGGCCATTTACTATATCCTGCGTTGCTCTGATCTTTATTTAAAAACAATTCAAATTGCTCAACTTTAATCTACTTTCCAACGGTGCAAAAATTATGTCTCTAGCTCTTCTGGTTCAAAAGTTATGGCCGTTTAAAAATAGACATTTTTTTTCTTCAAACAGCTTTTTTCATGGGTTTTCAAGGTTTCCATAGTCATCCCAAGTGCATGGAGGCACTTTTCATGAATTCTTACGATGTCCCATGTTGGTCCCTAGTACAATTTAGACACTTTTGACAAGTTTTCATGATGTCCCATGTTGGTCCCTAGTACAATTTAGACACTTTTGACAAGTTTTCATGGTGTCCCATGGTGGTCCCTAGTACAATTTAGACACTATTGACAAGTTTCCATGATGTCCCATGTTGGTGCTAAGTACTTTTACAGATCACCGAGTCACAATTCTCATGTCATTTGCGATGAAATAGTCTTATGGTTTGGCTGAGTACGTCATAGTACTTGATTATGAAGTTCGAAGACTTTTGTGCAACCTCTTATTTCAGAGGCCATTTACTATATCCTGCGTTGCTCTGATCTTAATATAAAAAAAATTAAATTGCTCAACTTTTAATCTTCTTTCCAACGGTGCAAAAATTATGTCTCTAGCTCTTCTGGTTCAAAAGTTATAGCCGTTTAAAAATAGACGTTTTTTTTCTTCCAAACAGCTTTTTTCATGGGTTTTCAAGGTGTTCCATAGTCATACCAAGTGCATTGGAGGCACTTTACATGAATTCTTACGATGTCCCATGTTGGTCCCTAGTACAATTTAGACACTTTTGACAAGTTTTCATGGTGTCCCATGTTGGTCTCAAGTACATTTTAGACACTTTGACAAGTTTTCATGGTGTCCCATGTTGGTCTCAAGTACATTTTAGACACTTTTGACAAGTTTTCATGGTGTCCCATGTTGGTTTCAAGTACATTTTAGACACTTTTGACAAGTTTTCATGGTGTCCCATGTTGGTCCCTAGTACATTTTAGACACTTTTGACAAGTTTTCATGGTGTCCCATGTTGGTCTCAAGTACAATTTAGACACTTTTGACAAGTTTTCATGGTGTCCCATGTTGGTCCCTAGTACATTTTAGACACTTTTGACAAGTTTTCATGGTGTCCCATGTTGGTCTCAAGTACAATTTAGACACTTTTGACAAGTTTTCATGGTGTCCCATGTTGGTCCCTAGTGCAATTGAGACACTTTTGACAGTTTCCATGATGTCTTATGTTGGTGCTAAGTACTTTACAGATCACCGAGTCACAATTCTCATGTCATTTGCGATGAAATAGTCTCATGGTTGGGCTGAGTACGTCATAGTACTTGATTATGAAGTTAGAAGACTTTTGTGCAACCTCTTATTTCAGAGGCCATTTACTATATCCTGCGTTGCTCTGATCTTAATATAAAAAAAATTTAAATTGCTCAACTTTTAATCTTCTTTCCAACGGTGCAAAAATTATGTCTCTAGCTCTTCTGGTTCAAAAGTTATAGCCGTTTAAAAATAGACGTTTTTTTTCTTCCCAAACAGCTTTTTTCATGGTTTTCAAGGTGTTCCATAGTCATACCAAGTGCAGGAGGCACTTTACATGATTCTTACGATGTCCCATGTTGGTCCCTAGTACAATTTAGACACTTTTGACAAGTTTTCATGGTGTCCCATGTTGGTCTCAAGTACAATTTAGACACTTTTGACAAGTTTTCATGGTGTCCCATGTTGGTCCCTAGTACATTTTAGACACTTTTGACAAGTTTTCATGGTGTCCCATGTTGGTCTCAAGTACAATTTAGACACTTTTGACAAGTTTTCATGATGTCCCATGTTGGTCTCAAGAACATTTTTGACACTTTTGACAAGTTTTCATGGTGTCCCATGTTGGTCTCAAGTACATTTTAGACACTTTTGACAAGTTTTGATGATGTCCCATGGTGGTCTCAAGTACATTTTAGACACTTTTGACAAGTTTTCATGATGTCCCATGTTGGTCTCAAGTACATTTTAGACACTTTTGACAAGTTTTCATGATGTCCCATGGTGGTCTCAAGTACATTTTAGACACTTTTGACAAGTTTTCATGGTGTCCCATGTTGGTCCCTAGTACAATTTAGACACTTTTGACAAGTTTTCATGATGTCCCATGTTGGTCCCTAGTACAATTAGACACTTTTGACAAGTTTCCATGATGTCCCATGTTGGTGCTAAGTACTTTACAGATCACCGAGTCACAATTCTCATGTCATTTGCGATGAAATAGTCTCATGGTTGGGCTGAGTACGTCATAGTACTTGATTATGAAGTTAGAAGACTTTTGTGCAACTTCTTACTTCAGAGGTCATTTACTATATCCTGCGTTGCTCTGATCTTAATATAAAAAATATTTGTACTGCTCAACTTTTAATCTTCTTTCCAACGGTGCAAAAATTATGTCTCTAGCTCTTCTGGTTCAAAAGTTATAGCCGTTTAAAAATAGACGTTTTTTTTCTTCCAAACAGCTTTTTTCATGGGTTTTCAAGGTGTTCCATAGTTATCCCAAGTGCATTGGAGGCACTTTTCATGAACTTTTACGATGTCCCATGGTGGTCCCTAGTACAATTGAGACACTTTTGACAAGTTTTCATGATGTCCCATGGTGGTCTCAAGTACATTTTAGACACTTTTGACAAGTTTTCATGGTGTCCCATGTTGGTCCCTAGTACAATTTAGACACTTTTGACAATTTTCATGGTGTCCCATGGTGGTCCCTAGTACAATTTAGACACTATTGACAAGTTTCCATGATGTCCCATGTTGGTGCTAAGTACTTCACAGATCACCGAGTCACAATTCTCATGTCATTTGCGATGAAATAGTCTCATGGTTGGGCTGAGTACGTCATAGTACTTGATTATGAAGTTAGAAGACTTTTGTGCAACTTCTTATTTCAGAGGTCATTTACTATATCCTGCGTTGCTCTGATCTTAATATAAAAAATATTTGTACTGCTCAACTTTTATCTTCTTTCCAACGGTGCAAAAATTATGTCTCTAGCTCTTCTTGTTCAAAAGTTATAGCCGTTTAAAAATAGACGTTTTTTTCTTCCAAACAGCTTTTTTCATGGGTTTTCAAGGTGTTCCATAGTTATCCAAGTGCATTGGAGGCACTTTTCATGAACTTTGACGATGTCCCATGGTGGTCCCTAGTACAATTGAGACACTTTTGACAAGTTTTCATGGTGTCCCATGTTGGTCTCAAGTACATTTTAGACACTTTTGACAAGTTTTCATGGTGTCCCATGTTGGTCTCAAGTACATTTTAGACACTTTTGACAAGTTTCCATGAATGTCCCATGTTGGTCCCTAGTACAATTTAGACACTTTTGACAAGTTTCCATGATGTCCCATGTTGGTGCTAAGTATTACAGATCACCGAGTCACAATTTCTAATGTCATTGGCGATGAAATAGTTCTTGGTTGGGCTGAGTACGTCATAGTACTTGATTATGAAGTTAGAAGACTTTTGTGCAATTCTTTACTTCAGAGGCCATTACTATATCTTGGGTGCTTGATCTTAATATAAAAAAAATTTGTACTGCTCAACTTTTAATCTTCTTTCCAAACGGTGCAAAAATTATGTCTCTAGCTCTTCTGGTTCTAAAGTTAAAGCCGTTTAAAAATAGACGTTTTTCTTCTTCCAAACAGCTTTTTTCATGGGTTTTCAAGGTGTTCCATAGTTATCCCAAGTGCATTGGAGGCATTTCATGAACTTTTACGATGTCCCATGGTGGTCCCTAGTACAATTGAGACACTTTTGACAAGTTTTCATGATGTCCCATGGTGGTCTCAAGTACATTTTAGACACTTTTGACAAGTTTTCATGGTGTCCCATGTTGGTCCCTAGTACAATTTAGACACTTTTGACAAGTTTCCATGATGTCCCATTGTTGGTCCCTAGTACAATTTAGACACTATTGACAAGTTTCCATGATGCCCATTTGGTGCTAAGTACTCACAGATCACCGAGTCACAATTCTCATTGTCATTTGCGATGAAATAGTCTCATGGTTGGGCTGAGTACGTCATAGTACTTGATTATGAAGTTAGAAGACTTTTGTGCAACTTCTCTTCAGAGGCCATTTACTATATCCTGCGTTGCTCTGATCTTAATATAAAAAAAATTTGTATTGCTCAACTTTTAATCTACTTTCCAACGGTGCAAAAAATTATGTCTCTAGCTCTTCTGGTTCAAAAGTTATGGCCGTTTAAAAATAGACATTTTTTTTCTTCAAACAGCTTTTTTCCATGGGTTTTCAAGGTTTCCATAGTCATCCAAGTGCATTGGAGGCACTTTCATGAACTTTTACGATGTCCCATGGTGGTCCCTAGTACAATTGAGACACTTTTGACAAGTTTTCATGATGTCCCATGGTGGTCTCAAGTACATTTTAGACACTTTTGACAAGTTTTCATGGTGTCCCATGTTGGTCCCTAGTACAATTGAGACACTTT
>NW_024428697.1:0-19277 GCF_017562075.2 Anopheles merus | reverse complement strand
AAAATGTACGAGGATGTTTGTTTTATTTGACGTCCGAAACTTGCAGCAAGAATACAATATTATGAGGTTCAGTAGAAATCAAATATCCATCAACCGCCCGATGCATCTGATGGAATCAGCAAATTGTGTTTTTACAGGTACGAATAAAAAATTAAACGTTGATGGCAACAAGAAACAACACCATGCATATTTGCTTACTTTTGTGCTTGAAACTCTGAACGATGTTGCTAGAATCTCCAGCACCACGAAGTGGAAACGCTTTATCCTTTAAACAGCTTACTGCAGCTCACCAACAGCAGTGGCTTAGAACGGGCAATCAGTGGGTAGGACGCACCTGTTACTTAGCATTGATTATCGACCGAATGGTTTCTTTTCCAATGTTGTATATGAGCGATATTGCTAACGACCCTCCGGCACTCGATATGGACGATCGTTTTGATATGTGTGTGTGTGTGTTTTTTTCCGGTACAGTATAAACTATCCGAGTTAATACGCCAGACTTCACTAATCGCTTGGAACGGAAAGCTTCCTCGTACAGCCGCTACTTACTTAAACCAGTCACCTGATTACATACATCAAGATATCGTCGGTGCTCAACGATCTTGCTATGACAAAGTTGTGATTTCCACCAGATCGTTCGAAGGTAACCCACCGATAAAAACTTCTTCGGTGCAATCGGTGCAAGCTACCAAACGACATGGTGTTGCACAGCAGCAACAGACTGCTAGATGAGCTGCGCCTCACTGAACACCATTCAGTAGGGATCAAGAACTCCAGCACTTTCATCAGGACATAAAATTCATAGTTGCATAGAAATGACAATCCAAGTGGCTAATGGAGCACCGTTCCGTTGGCTCACTTGTAAGTTGGTTTGGTGCTATGCAACCTCGGAAACGTCATGGGAATGTGTCATCTTACAGATAGGCTACTTCCCGAATCTAATGCAAAAGCTACGACAGGCCATACTTTTCTACATCTGTTACAGGCAATCACAATACAAATCTGCATCACGATGACAATAAACAAAACAGAACAAAAACAATCGTTCAACCATATGGTTTGTTTTTACCCAGCAAAGTGTTAGCTCATAGTAACCTTAACATTGCATTGTCGTGCATCACGTTGTAGCGGAAAATATGAGCAAAATGAATGACAATCCTGACAAGACAAGATGAGCTAAAGGTTCATAGTTTGACTAAGTCATGAGAACAATTCCAACTACAGGCTTTGCTTCAAAATGATCCACATCTTACACTTGTACTTTTCGAGTAAACTCCAAGTATGCAAGTACCCCGTGCTTGCCTATACTAGGTAGATGGTACTGGACTTTTCCTGGTACCTATCATAAAAGGGTATTGGATAAGCACTTGACGTTTAATTTCTTTCGTCCTGCTCAAGTGTTTGGCAGTGGCGGCATTATCAACTGTTGCATTAATGCCGGTGATACGCAGGGAATATGCAGACACGGCGGTGTTGTTGTCCTCCAAATTTTGCGAAAACAAATGAAATCTACCGATGTAGCCAATAAAAGGAGAACGAAAAGGATAAACCATGTACAAGCCCAAAGCATTCAACTTTTAACCACTTCTTTATAGACAATATTTTTAGTGGCCACACCATCACCGTTTGGCCGTTCTTGATTGGTGATGAGTATTGTTGTACTTGATTTTGACGTTACGCGAGACAACGCAACATACAAACTGGCCGTGAGCGAACACATGTCTGGGTAGATAAAGACCCAAATGATGCAGCGTTTGGCCTTGGGATTTATGAATGGTCATTGCATGACATAACTGTATCGGGAACTGTTTGCGACGAATCTGGAACGGTAAGCCGTAGCCGTTGCTATCGCAGTTCATTCGAGGTAGCAAACATCATCGCCCTGCCGCTTGCCTGTAAGTATGCGGGCATGAATGCAGTTCGCCTTCATCTCCACAATCTGCAAACGAGTGCCGTTGCACAGTCCTATGTCTGAGCTTAGATTACGCAATAGTAGAACAGGTGCGTATTTTTTAGCCGCAGATGGTGTTGAGGAATGCCACTGATGTTGAGTGAATTCAGGAACTCGGGTGGCAGCTGCAGACTCTCCTGCTCTTCCAAATTCACCAGCGTGTCTATGGAACGATATTCCATCAGCGGCTCAGGTATCTCGTTCAGCACAACATAGTTAATGGCCATTACATGGTCGTTGCATGGCGATAAAATTGATCGACCGGCAAAATAATCCGGCTCCCGATAGAAACGATCCAGCTCCGGGTAGACTTTGGAGATCAACGAACGCACCCCGTCCTGTGGTTGGTCCGAATGGGGTAATACCATGTCTGGCGGTAGCTTCGCAAAAGATGAATCCAGTCCGGGGCAGATATCGTGATCACCTTCACCAATCTGCAGCAAGAAATCGGCAAATTGTTGTAACTCGTTTTCACGGGTAACGTTTGGAGCAGCGCGAACGCGCATGTTGACACCCAGTCGAAGCGTAGTGAATTGTGACCACAATACACTCCGCTTTATGCACTGGTCAATGATCTGAGCTTCCGTTCCCCTGTGTACGATAGGAAGGAGTTGGCGAAAATCACCGGAGAGTAGAACAACTTTTCCACCAAAAGGTTGCTGCACACCGGTAATGTCCTGTAGGGTGCGATCGATGGCCTCGAGTGCGTAGCGACTGGCCATCGGAGCTTCATCCCATACAATTATTTTAGTCTCGCGCATCAACTCGGCAAGCTTGGATTGCATGGGAATAGAGCAAGTACTACAGTGGTCAAGATCAAGCGGCAGCTTGAAGGTAGAGTGCACAGTTTTTTCCACCACTGAGCAGAAGTGCAGCGATTCCGCTCGTTGCAGTCGCAAGCGCAATTTTTCCCTGACGACGTGTGTAGGCAAGTATTTTTTCTAGCAGATACGATTTACCAGTTCCGCCAGGACCGTCAAGAAAAAAGAGTCGATTACTATTGTAGGTGTTGGTGTTATCAACAGCCACCGTCAGTTGATCGTACACTGCTCGCTGATCTGCGTTCAGCAGGTGCACGGTGGCAAGTATAGCGTTGAGATCGCCAACTGGGTACTGACGTTCTGCGTCAATCAATGGGTTTCGCGTTCGCGTACTGTCCCCCCGTAAAGGATACCAGGCCTGAACGTGACCATACTCGGAAAGCTGTGGCATTCCCGCATAGCACGATAAGCTTTTGGCTGGAGTTGCACCGCGCAAATAGCGATCGATCTCACAGAGTGCTTGGAAATGTTCGACATCACGCCAAAGCAATCGATCGTCTGCTGTGTACTGACGGTCCCGATGTAAGCAACGAAAGTCTTTGCTGCACTCGTCCGCATACTTGTCCCACAAAAGCCGCGGGTTTTGCAGTTGTCCAACCATTAAGAGCATGCCAAACATGTTTCGTAGCTGCCGTGGCATTTCAAACGACGCCGCTTCTCGTAGAGTCTGATCCCACACAGAGTCATCTTCTAATAGACCCTCCATGGCCGCAGCTAGTTGGTAGGTGGCACATACTGTTCCACGGACTGTGCGCAAATCCTGAAATGAGGTAGGCCCTTTCCGATAGCAAAGCAGAAGCCGCAGGCAATACCGCTCCATATCTGTAATACTACAGTAGACCATCCTGCCGCTGATCTTTTTATCGTTGCGAATGCGTCGTACCCACTGTTTACCTGTACCACTGTGCCACGGCTGTCGTTGAGAGATTGTCGGTTTACTGTATCGATAGTGCATCGGAACTTCGTGGTACAGCAGTGTCCGTGCAAAATCATCATGGGCAGCTAAATCAAAAAAGCTTGTAAGCATGGTATTTTTACCACGTTCCAATACCTCTTCAATCGAATCACCCGGCCTGAAAAGGACACTTTGCTGATGCAGAAGATGGATCGGTAGAGCAATCACCGTGTGAGATTTTGCCTGTACCACGAAGCGCATTATCCTCCAGCAGGCTTCACATGCCGAGACAAATCGTGCATTTAAATAATAGTTAATTTCATCCGCAGCGGATCCAAAAAATATAGTTGCCCTATCGTTTCCCTGGTAAATGTACTTGTATAGGTACATGACACCGGTGATTGAGGTGCATATCTCAACATTTATGTGGCAATTAAACTTATGAACTAGCCACGGGTTTATACGGTACAACGTGCCGATTATCCAGCGTTACTCCGTCCAACGTCACGGTGCGTTCATCGATTTTTCGACGGTATGCTGGATAACCATTTTCAGCGACGTGCGTGCGCTCACAAAACGATTTTGGGAAGTTCTTTGAACAGACTCCTTCCGTCATGCACGGTGAGTGTGGACTATTTTCTCCACACGGTCCATGCATCATGCATTCTATCACAGTTTGGTAAAGCTGCTCGTTGGCCGGATCTGGAATTTCCGCTGAAAAAAACTTATCAAAGTCTTCTGGCGTACGGGGTTTGTCATTGTCTCCCAAATGAGTAATAGATGGGCATGAGGCAGCCCACGCTTCTGAAACTCAATAACGTACATTCTACCAACCTCCACGCCAAGTACACCTTTCTGCAAGTCGGCCAAAATCGCGTTCAGCTTTAAGTGAAACACTCGGGCAGTGAGATCCGGGCGATCGGACGCGTTTTGGCCGTCAAACAGATTTTCGGTAATTTCTGGCCATTTGGGATTACAGACAATGGTTAGAAACAGGTCTGGTTTTCCGCAGGCCCGAATGATTGCCATAGCGTCCTGGTACTGTGCTCGCATGTACCGGTCACTGCCAACAAATGATGGGGATAAAATCACTCTGGTCCCCGTGGTTTGAAGTGAAGGACTATGGTTGTTATTGTTGGTGTTGTTGTTGTTGTTGTTGTTGTTGTTGTTGTTGGTGGTGGTGGTGGTGGTGGTGGTGGTGGTGGTGGTGGTGGTGGTGGAGTGGTCCATTGTTGGATTATTCACAAGTGGCGGCAAATGTTGTGGATTGGCATTTGACGTCAACTGATTGCTGGTAGCAACGTCCCAGATTCCTTGGTACAGTTCAGCACGAAATTGTTGTTGGTGTTTGCGTTGAAACAGCAAACGTTGCGCTTCCACCTTACAAAACTGATCGACACAGTACTGCTGGAAAAGGAGTCCACCCGGTGGAACAGTGTGTTGTCGTTTGGCCGCCAGCATAGCCGATAAGCCGCGTACTCTCGTGGTGTGATTTGTCGATGAGACATTTCCGGGACTGCATCCTGTGCATCGGTATGCAACGTTGAGCGCCGACATGTCTTTGGAAGCCCAAACGTCCAACCCAACTCGCCATAGGGATGAAACAAAGGATATTGCATGGCATCAAAGAGCTGGTTTTGTTCAAATACTCTTGTCAATGACCCATTAGCATGGGTTTGCACGATCAAATCTCGCGTTGGTACAGTTTGCCCTTCAACAAAGAGACTTCCTATCTCGGCTACCTTTGGTCGGTTGTAAGGACGCTGGTCAACGCTTTTGATCTGAGAATGCAAAACAAGTCTAATGTTTTCACCTTCGCTTATCGACATTCTCTCGTAAGCATGCATGAATGTTCTAGCCAGTGGGTTTTTGTTCGGTAATCACACGCTGCAACGTTGAAATGATAGTTCCTTCCAATCCGGCACAGAACAACATTCTTGTATTGAGCATTGCGTTGCATTGTTCTTCATCGGTCGCATCATAAAAGTATAATTGAGCAAACGATGGAGCAAACCCCGGCTGATTAATAAGGGAGCCCATGCGGTGGCAAAGTGCTCCCTGGATGCGGTAGTTGTACACTCCACCACGCGTAACAGCTTCATCCTGCTGTACGGGATCATTTCTTTTGGTTGACGCACCCATGGACGTGAATGCAAAAGCGTTATTATATTTGCGAATGTCTTTGATGAAAGAGGGACTATTGAAAAACTGCTGAAGTTCTGCTGGAGGATGATCGAACGGTCGCAGCTCAACCTGACCACTGTTGCAGCATACCGTAGGAGCCTCGCCTGGCCACTTGGGTGCAGTACAGTGAGAACAGTTCTTTAATGGACCCAAACGATGCCTTTGCGGGTGATTGTAGACCGTGTAATACCCTTGCCCAATACGCAATATTTCGCTGCCATTTTGATTAATAAGCCGTCGCTGCTGTGTTGTTTCCGTGTCCAACCGAAGCTGAATATCGTCCGGGAATGGCTGTGAATGGTGAACAGGCTGCTGCACTGGCGGTGGCGATGGAGCTGTTGGTTGCGCTGGAACGGATGTTGCCATCACCGTATCCAATGGTGCAGCATTCAACTGAATACATCGATACATTGCTACCCGTTGCCGGCCTAGTCGCCTTTTCCTCGAAGCAGCCGTTTCGTCCGGAGCAGGAAGTCTCGAACGCTTGCGATAACGGAAGAGTGCCGATCTTAGCCGTTGCTTTCGCTTCTTGCACTCTTCCACTGTCTCAAGTGGGGGTGTAGAATATCTCGCTCTAATGATCCTCTCGCTGGCTTCTTGCAGCACGCACGACGTGAGTGAATCCATTTCCATGATGTTTTGATCGCAGAAAGATGAAATACAAGCAAAGACACAAGAAGAAACTAGTAGTATACAGGAGAAAGAAAAAAACTAGCAAAGAAGAACACACATAAATCATATATCAGCCATAACCAAACGCGATAAAACTATGTGAACAAGGTTTCGATAGTGGCACTCAAAACAATATTTCTACTTGCTGTAACTCCCTGACACATTCTTATTGGAAATAATTTTCATGGCAACAGAAGTAATTATTATTGAAATCGATAGCATCCCTTGAAAAGATAATCGCTTTGGAAGTAAAAATTTCGGTCATATTCTTATAGCAATAATTTAATTTCCCAATTTGATAAGAAAATGAGTAGCTATTAATCCAGTGAGCAATCCAGGATAACAATAAACACTTTGTTTACTTACAACTATCTACCCATTGTTCAGCGACCAAACCAAATTATAAATGTGATTCAATTAAAGCTGAAAAGAACAAAGCAAGCAAATTGCCTAGGTCGCAGGTTTCATTGATTTTCCACTTCACATGCCACATGATATTTAACGTGTGCGTAAATCCACTATCGTTGTAATAAAATTCAACAATTTCTGTGATGCTGGCGATAGTTTAACAAGTGGATAATTCAATGAGAAGGTACTAAGAAGAGATTGTCGAGAATGTTTTTTTCGATACCAAGTACTATTTAATGTTGAAATAATAAATATATGTTCCATATGATGAATTGAGATGAATGAGGTAAAAAATAAACCTTATCAAGCACAATAGCTGCTTTCTTTAAAAGGGGTTTTTTTTAACCTACAGAACCGACGAAGATCAAAACAAACAAATAAAAGTCATGGACAGAGGTTGTATGCAATGAAACCGTAGAATATTGAATGAAATAATAGAAAACAAGGAATGTTTGACACACCCACCTTTCTCCTTAAACTGTTTTTATTTATCTCAGTTCGCCTAATGCATTTTATTTTACGTAGTGCGAAAAATTTACAAAATCATTATTTGGTTGGTAGGAATTATAATTTTAATAATGATAATACCAAACTATGCATAAACTGCACAATATTTGAGGAAAACACATAAGCGGCAGTGAAACATTTCATTGTCTAACAGGTGTGTGGGTGGTGATGGTAGAGAAAGAGTGTGGATCAATGTGGACGTACAGCGAAAGGATTCTGGAGATGTATACTTTCGGTACCAATGGCTGTGAAATATACAAATGAAGGAATAATGCTAATAAGGAACTATTTAGATGCTACAATTGTAAAGAAAAGAAGTTAAGTAAAAGAACAGTAAAAAATGGTTTTATGTTTTTGTTTTAACAGAACAAAATAAAATCGAGAATAAAATGAGAAAAGCAAGGGAAGCGGTTGTATGCAATGAAACCGTAAAATGTTGTAAAAAAGGTATGAAATGGTGGGAATATTTGAAATATCTTCCTTTCCTCTCAAACAACAAACATTTTATTCAGCTCCACCAAATGAATTCTAATATCAAATACTACAAATACAACCAATTAATGTCTCGAGGATCGAAAATTTTATTTGTTATCATATCGCATCTTGAAAAGATTGTAAGTAATTGGAGAAAAACGCATTTGCAGTAATGGTCCATTTCACTGCCTTACAGGTGTTATGATGGCAATGGTGCAGGAATAGGATGGATCGATGCGGATGTACAATGAAGGGATTGTGAAGTTGTTTTTAATTCAGTACCATTGCTGTGAAATAATATTCTGGTAGTATTATGTGGTTAATAAAACCTGTTTATACTATTACTGTACGCATACTATTATTGAAGCAAACATATATTATTACCTAGATGAGCCTCAAAATACAGTTGCAATATGTTTTAGTTCAATTTAGTACCGAAGAGAAAAAGATAGAAATTAGATTAATAAAATCATGAAAAGCAGTTAAAGTATGCAATTAAACTGTACAATAATTGTATCAAAGAATGGAATACAAGAAATGTTAGACGCACCTACCGTCCGTTCTTCTCAAACTCATCTCATAAAATTCCGCTACACTTAATGAATTTTGGTAGGTTTTTTATTCGCAAAAGTCAACACAATTATAAACTGTTCCGCAGGTATGGGAAAATTATTCGAAATAATACAGATTCTGGTATACAATGCATTTGAATTGAGAATCATTTGTATAGGAGCAACGAACCTTTGCACTGTCGCAAAGTTGTGATGATAGTAAAGCTGGAGATAGAGGATGGATCGATGAACGTTGTGCGCAGAGAGATTGTGGAGCTGTATTCTTTCGGTACCAATAACTGTGAAGTGTAAAAATGAGAATATGATGTTCATTACGATCCTTTTCGTTAATTTTATTGGAGAAAAAATAAGTCAAAACCTTTAGAAGCCAAAAAAGAATACTTTAATGTTTTTTTCTTTAAATACAGAACAGAAAAATGATTAATATAAAATGAGAAATCAAGCGAAACGGTTTTATACAATTCATCCGTAGAAATTTGTATTAACGAAAGAGAAACAAGGAAATTTTTTAATGTTTTATTTCGAAAAATTAACACAATAATAAATTATTTCGCAGGTATAACATATTTACATGCAATACTACAGCTTCTGGTATACATTGCATTTTAATTGAGGATCATGTATAGGAGCAACGAACCTTTGCACTGTCGTAAAGTTGTGATGATAGTAAAGCTGAAGATGGATCGATGGATGGATCGATGAACGTTGTACACAGAAAAGATTGTAGAGATGTATTCTTTCGGTAGCAATAACTGGGAAGTATAAACATTAAAAAAAATTATGTTCATTACGATCCTTTTCTTTAATTTTATTGAAGAAAAAGTAAGTCAAAACCTTAAAGAGCCTAAAAAATTAATATTTTTATGTTTAGTTTTTTTAATGCAAAACAGAAAATGATTGATAACAAATAAGAAATTCAAGGAAAGCAGTTGAATGCAATTTAATCGTAGAAAATTGTATGAAAAATTGAATCATAAAACTTTACGCTGAAGTTACTAACATTGGATTTCGCAATACTGAATTAAAGCTGTTCTCATGTGTCATATTCTCAATTGTGTCATAGAAAATTAGAAAGATTGTAAATGAATGAACGAGATCTTGTTTGAAATCTTGTTTTCAAAAAAACATCTTGTTGTTTGAAATCTTGTTCATCTTACAACTGAATCAATGGCGATGGTGGAAATGGCTAATTAATCGATGAGGGAGAGAAGTGATTGTGTATTTGTTTTCTCTCTGTACCAATTGTTGTAATAAAAGTGAATGTGTAAGTATTTTTCATTGTAATTCTTCTAGTTTTTAAGAATTGAATAGCATTCAAAAAATGGTAGTGATCGATCAACAAGAACCAACAATTATTTTTAAACATGATTGCTGCAAATTTATGTGAGGCATCGAAAACAAATGACAAAACAAAAATGAATAGAGGGTGGAATTTTCTTATTTTGAAATGTTTTTCTGCAAAAACGTATCCAAAAACTTTGGAACATAATCGGTAGCACAGTGCATTATTCATTAAAAAAGCAAGCACATTATAAATCTCGTCCTTAACGCCTGAAAGTAGTCTATCGACCTTGCAAGAAAAATCGGTGTTCGTTGTATGACGCCCGAAGTTATGCACTGAACATGTTACGGTAGAAGGAATAATTTTGATTATGCACAAAGTTATCCTTCCATAAATCATTTAAATACAAAACAGGGCGAACAGCCGTACACTTTTTTTTCGACAGCGTTGGAAAAATTATATGCATTATTTAATTTGCAAGGGAGACTTTTCAAGAACCTTGGAACAGCTATTTAGCAAAACGCATATGTATACGTTAAATTCAACTTGGGGTTATCTTTGATATCGTGATAATGCTTACAACAAATGTAACCAGAAATTTAATCAAATACTAATCTATATATGTATATATCTAATCTATATATATATATATATATATATAATATATATATATATATATATATATATATATATATATATATATGTATATATATAAAATATATATCTATATATAATATATATATATATATCTATATATATATATATATATATATATATATATATATATATATATATGTAGATATATATATATATATATATATATATATATTATATATATATGTATATATATATATATATATATATATATATATATATATATATATATATATATATATATATTATATATATATATATATATATATATATATATATATATATCTATATATATATATATATATATATATATGTAGCTAGATATATATATATATATATATATATATATATATATATATATATATATATATATATAGATATATATATATATATATATATTATATATATATATATATATATATATATATATATAAATAGATATATATACATATTTTAATAGGTATATAGATGTATTCTTTGTATACTGTAGTCTATTGTTCTTCAATATATTATTTCATTGTTCATTTATTTGATATGTTTTGCTGATTAAAATAAAAAAAACTGATACTTACTTTCATGAAAATTGATGGCTTGACGATAACTCTATCTGTGCACGTAAGGACCAGCAAAATTTTAATACAAAGAGTTTATATGTTTTAATTGTCTTTGACGCTCCCGCACAACGCACACACTGATAATTAAAATGAAATTTAATACAGTTAATGATAACTATCGAAAACAAACACAAAAATATAAAATACACATGCACAAAAGAACACCCACAAACTGACTAACGATTTCTACTACGACTGGGCCAGCGGAAGGAAGGAGTGAAGCTATGCTGTACTAGCAGCAACCATGTTTTTTTTATTGAAGACGAACCAACGTGATCGATTCTTACACACATTGCTTAATCTCTCACAGCATTTTCACATGCACAAACACACAAACTGGTACGGAAAGGAAGGACTCGGTGCGTTAAAGGATTAAATGAATTATAGTAAACCATTAATTACGGTTCAGCGGAAAATACCAATGGAAGCGAATTCTAAATCACAACATCCAACCACACACACAGACACACACACACACACACACACACACACACAGACGCACGATTTCTACTGCGACTGGGCCAGCGGAAGGAATTAGAGAAGCTATACCGTACTAGCAACAACCATGTTTTTTCCATTTAAGACGAACCAAAGTGATCGTTATTCCACTTTTTGATTGATCCCTCACTGCATTTTCACATGCACAAACACTTAACTGGTAACAAAAGGAAGGAGTGGGTGCGTTAAAGGATTAAATTAATTAGAGTAAACCATTAATTACAGTTTAGTAGAAAAATGTAAAAGGAAGCGAACTGTCAATCACCCACACACACACACACACACACACACACACACACACACACACACGCGCGCGCGCGCGCGCGCGCGCGCTCGCGCGTGTCACAAGTAACTCATACGATCACTGGTGTTTATAACGATCAGGATAATATTCTTAATTGCACTTTACCAATAGACCACCAGCAAAACTTTCACATTGGAAAATTACGACGAGCATTAAAAAAACGGTGCTGCTTTGGCAAGTGCAAAACTTGGTTTGAACGAAGCGGTTACAAATGACGGGAGAAAGAAAGAATGCGATTAACTCATGCGCTAGAGCGAGAGCTTCTTACATTCGCACCTTCAAGCACACACGCGCGATTTGTACTGCGACTGGGCCAGCGGAAGGAAGGAGAGAAGGAGAGAAGTTATAACGTACTAGCAGCAAGCATGTTTATTTGAGTAAAAACGAACCAACATGATCGATTCTTACACTTATTGCTTAATCTCTCACTGCATTTACACATGCACAAAACACACAAACTGGTACGAAAAAGAAGGATTCGATGCGTTAAAGGATTAAATTAATTAGACCAAACGGTTCAGTGGAAAAAATGCTAAAGGAAGCGAATTGTTAATACACTACACAAAACTAGTGTAACAATCTTCCAACATTGAAGGATTCGGAAGATTCGAAGATTCAATCCCAATAAAGATTCGATCGAATCGGATTCCGTTTGTAGGATTAGAATTCCTAAAAGATTCCTTTGTGATTGGGATTTGATTGCGATTCGATTGGGATTCTGATTGAAATTGCGATTCGATTGGGATTGGGACTCGTTCCGGATTCGATTATGATTTTGATTGGATTGGGATTGCTATTCGATCTAGACCGGGACTCTGTTTCGGTTTGTGTATCGATTGAGATTGGGATTCTGATTGCGATTGAAACTAGAGGCTGTTCCCGAGATGCGCTATTAATGGGGGCAAGATCAATCACGTATCTTTTATTTCGGGAGTCGAATCACGCAGGTTTTTTTTTAAATATAGCAAATGTTCGTGTAATGTAGCTTTTAACGAAAAGTTATAGTCACTAAATAAATTATTTAATTTATTAATTATTTAATTTAATAATAAAGTACAGCGTACCTGTACTAATTATTATGTAAGTGTTGAAATGTGAAATAATTAGGAGTAAAACCGAATAACTTCCAAGGCCTTTGATACGGTTTGACATGAAGGATTGTTATTTCAAACTTGTATCCTTAAATTTTCCTCCACATTTGAAAAGGCGAACAGGCTCGGTTCACATAAATAATTTTACCTCCACACCGTTCTACACATTAGCAGGCCTTCCCCACGGAAGCATACTTTCACCGATTCTGTTTAATATTTCATATGCGATGTTCGAAAAATGAAAAATGTCAAACGATACTCTTTTGCCGATGATTTTGCGATTAGTTCCTCTGCCAAATGTCTAAGAACAATTATAACAACCCAAAACAAAGGACTCAATCATTATGCAAGAAACTGTAAAACAAGGAAGCTGAAAGTAAATGAATCTAAAACTGAAGCTTTTTTTCTGGCATTGCACAAGTAGAAAAATTGCCAGATAGAAAATTAAAGATTAATAATAATGCAGTGGTATGGAAAAATTGAATCAACTATATGGCGGTTACACTCGAACAAAGGTTAACATTCAAAACAAATTTTGAAAGAAGAATGCTCTAGTAGAAGAGAAAGAAGAATCATATAAAAATGATCATGATCCTCGATCATAAAACCATCAACTCAACTGTGAGTAAAAGGATAATTCAATACGAATGAAAACATTTTAAATCTGTCCTCGCGAAATATGGCATAAAGCAGAATGAGAGTGGAAAACGGCAACGCAAGAGCGCATTCTCTCGATCAAACCGAACCACGAGAGAAGGAAGGACAGGAAGAGAGAATAAGCTCGTCATAGCAGGAGTACTCAACTTGTTTCACGCAAAGCAGCAAGTGTTCCATACCAAATTTCCTTTGCAAAAAGGTTCATGAGCCCTGCCCGACGGCACCGTTTGCAGCGTGTGCCGTGTATTCTTTCCTGCTTTCACCACCGTCTCTGTGCAGCTATGTGTTGCTCTCTCGCTCTCCCTGCTGGAGTTTAGTATGTTACGCGAAACGCGTTACAACGAAAATTATATCTATAGAAGAGGCTGAAACTTCGTCACCCCCTCCATTCTTGCTCTGGCTGGACGATCGTCCTGAAAGCGGGCGACACACAGAGCCATACAAACTGTTTTATAAATGCAAATTCAATGCGTTGGTGTAATTGTGATAAAAATGTATGTAAAATTCCTCCGTTTAGCTAGTTAAAGTTTTGATTCGAAACAGGATTGTCAATGCGATGAGTATATTGAATTGAATATTGAAAAAGTAATATACACTAAAATATCAAGAATTGGTTTCGAAAAATGGTCTTGTAAAGGTATCAAGTTTTGTTAAATATTTTTGAAAATATCTCACATTGATATATTATTGATTGTTCATGATTATCAATTTGATCTTCACAATCGTTTGAAATCATAAGAAAATGAGGTTTGTTTTGTACTTGTTGATAGCGTGTCATTTAACTGAGAGTCTAATCATACTTTTTGATTATATCGTAAAATATGTTTTTATCAAAAGATATTAAAACTGATCCATAAGCTGAGTCTTTTGTTTCACACCTTCAGTATTTAGCTAATGTAAGACTCCGCAAGTTTTTGTATTTTGTTTCCTTCATTCGTTGCCAGAGGTTAAAAAGGAAGGTAAATCAACCACCTTCAACTATGAGCACCTATTTCCGCATGCCTCAGCCTGACTAAACCAATAGGTATAACCACTAGGAGGGCCGTGTAACCACTTTGGAGCAACATCCAGCGAGATAGCAGTGTCAATACTAAATTAAAGTTGTTTTATGTGTCATATTCTCAATTGTGTCATAGAAAATTAGAAAGATTGTAAATGAATGAACGAGATCTTGTTTGAAATCTTGTTTTCAAAAAAACATCTTGTTGTTTGAAATCTTGTTCATCTTACAACTGAATCAATGGCGATGGTGGAAATGGCTAATTAATCGATGAGGGAGAGAAGTGATTGTGTATTTGTTTTCTCTCTGTACCAATTGTTGTAATAAAAGTGAATGTGTAAGTATTTTTCATTGTAATTCTTCTAGTTTTTTAAGAATTGAATAGCATTCAAAAAATGGTAGTGATCGATCAACAAGAACCAACAATTATTTTTAAACATGATTGCTGCAAATTTATGTGAGGCATCGAAAACAAATGACAAAACAAAAATGAATAGAGGGTGGAATTTTCTATTTTGAAATGTTTTTCTGCAAAAAAACGTATCCAAAAACTTTGGAACATAATCGGTTAGCACAGTGCATATTCATTAAAAAAGCAAGCACATTATAAATCTCGTCCTTAACGCCTGAAAGTAGTCTATCGACCTTGCAAGAAAAATCGGTGTTCGTTGTATGACGCCCGAAGTTATGCACTGAACATGTTACGGTAGAAGGAATAATTGATTATGCACAAAGTTATCCTTCCATAAATCATTTAAATACAAAACAGGGCGAACAGCCGTACACTTTTTTTTCGACAGCGTTGGAAAAATTATATGCATTATTTAATTTGCAAGGGAGACTTTTCAAGAACCTTGGAACAGCTATTTAGCAAAAAACGCATATGTATACGTTAAATTCAACTTGGGGTTATCTTTGATATCGTGATAATGCTTACAACAAATGTAACCAGAAATTTAATCAATACTAATCTATAGTATATATATCATTATATTATATATTATATATATATATATATATATATATAATATATATATATATATATATATATATATATATATATATTAATATCTATATATAGATATATTATATATATAATATATATATATATATATATATATATATTATATAGTATATATATAATATATATATATATATATATATATATATATATAATATATATATAAATAGATATATATACATATTTTAATAGGTATATAGATGTATCTTTGTACACTGTAGTCTATTGTTCTTCAATATATTATTTCATTGTTCATTTATTGATATGTTTTGCTGATTAAAAAAAAAAAACTGATACTTACTTTCATGAAAATTGATGGCTTGACGATAACTCTATCTGTGCACGTAAGGACCAGCAAATTTTTAATACAAAGAGTTTTATGTTTTAATTGTCTTTGACGCTCCCGCACAACGCACACACTGATAATTAAAATGAAATTAATACAGTTAATGATAACTATCGAAAACAAACACAAAAATATAAAATACACATGCACAAAAGAACACCCACAAACTGACTAACGATTTCTACTACGACTGGGCCAGCGGAAGGAAGGAGTGAAGCTATGCTGTACTAGCAGCAACCATGTTTTTTTTTATTGAAGACGAACCAACGTGATCGATTCTTACACACATTGCTTAATCTCTCACAGCATTTCACATGCACAAACACACAAACTGGTACGGAAAGGAAGGACTCGGTGCGTTAAAGGATTAATGAATTATAGTAACCATTAATTACGGTTCAGCGGAAAAATACCATGGAAGCGAATTCTAAATCACAACATCCAACCACACACACAGACACACAAACACACACACACACACACACACACAACAGAACGCACGATTTCTACTGCGACTGGGCCAGCGGAAGGAATTAGAGAAGCTATACCGTACTAGCAAAACCATGTTTTTCCATTTAAGACGAACCAAAGTGATCGTTATTCCACTTTTTGATTGATCCCTCACTGCATTTTCACATGCACAAAACTTAACTGGTAACAAAAGGAAGGAGTGGGTGCGTTAAAGGATTAAATTAATTAGAGTAAACCATTAATTACAGTTTAGTAGAAAAATGTAAAAGGAAGCGAACTGTCAATCACCACACACACACACAACACACACACACACACACACACACACACACACACACACGCGCGCGCGCTGCGCGCGCTCGCGCGTTGTCACAAGGAACTCATACGATCACTGGTGTTTATAACGATCAGGATAATATTCTTAATTGCACTTTACCAATAGACCACCAGCAAAACTTTCACATTGGAAAATTACGACGAGCATAAAAAAAACGGTGCTGCTTTGGCAAGTGCAAAACTTGGTTTGAACGAAGCGGTTACAAATGACGGGAGAAAGAAAGAATGCGATTAACTCATGCGCTAGAGCGAGAGCTTCTTACATTCGCACCTTCAAGCACACACGCGCGATTTGTACTGCGACTGGGCCAGCGGAAGGAAGGAGAGAAGGAGAGAAGTTATAACGTACTAGCAGCAAGCATGTTTATTTGAGTAAAAACGAACCACATGATCGATTCTTACACTTATTGCTTAATCTCTCACTGCATTTACACATGCACAAACACACAAACTGGTACGAAAAAGAAGGATTCGATGCGTTAAAGGATTAAATTAATTAGACCAAAACGGTTCAGTGGAAAAAATGCTAAAGGAAGCGAAGTGTTAATACACTACACAAAACTAGTGTAACAATCTTCCAACATTGAAGGATTCGGAAGATTCGAAGATTCAATCCCAATAAAGATTCGATCGAATCGGATTCCGTTTGTAGGATTAGAATTCCTAAAAGATTCCTTTGTGATTGGGATTTGATTGCGATTCGATTGGGATTCTGATTGAAATTGCGATTCGATTGGGATTGGGACTCGTTCCGGATTCGATTATGATTTTGATTGGGATTGGGATTGCTATTCGATCTAGACCGGGACTCTGTTTCGGTTTGTGTATCGATTGAGATTGGGATTCTGATTGCGATTGAAACTAGAGGCTGTTCCCGAGATGCGCTATTAATGGGGGCAAGATCAATCACGTATCTTTTATTTCGGGAGTCGAATCACGCAGGTTTTTTTTAAATATAGCAAATGTTCGTGTAATGTAGCTTTTAACGAAAAGTTATAGTCACTAAATAAATTATTTAATTTATTAATTTTTAATTTAATAATAAAGTACAGCGTACCTGTACTAATTATTATGTAAGTGTTGAAATGTGAAATATTAGGAGTAAAACCGAATAACTTCTAAGGCCTTTGATACGGTTGGGCATGAAGGATTGTTATTTCAAACTTGTATCCTTAAATTTTCCTCCACATTTGTGAAAAGGCGAACAGGCTCGGTTCACATAAATAATTTTACCTCCACACCGTTCTAACATTAGCAGGCCTTCCCCACGGAAGCATACTTTCACCGATTCTGTTTAATATTTCATATGCGATGTTCGAAAAATGAAAAATGTCAAACGATACTCTTTTGCCGATGATTTTGCGATTAGTTCCTCTGCCAAATGTCTAAGAACAATTATAACAACCCAAAACAAAGGACTCTCAATCATTATGCAAGAAACTGTAAAACAAGGAAGCTGAAAGTAAATGAATCTAAAACTGAACTTTTTTTCTGGCATTGCACAAGTAGAAAAATTGCCAGATAGAAAATTAAAGATTAATAATAATGCAGTGGTATGGAAAAATTGAATCAACTATATGGCGGTTACACTCGAACAAAGGTTAACATTCAAACAAATTTGAAAGAAGAATGCTCTAGTAGAAGAGAAAGAAGAATCATATAAAGATGATCATGATCCTCGATCATAAAACCATCAACTCAACTGTGAGTAAAAGGATAATTCAATACGAATGAAACACATTTAAATCTGTCCTCGCGAAATATAGCACAAAGCAGAATGAGAGTGGAAAACGGCAAACGCAAGAGCGCATTCTCTCGATCAAACCGAAACGAGAGAGAAGGAAGGACAGGAAGAGAGAATAAGCTCGTCATAGCAGGAGTACTCAACTTGTTTCACGTATAGCAGCAAGTGTCCCATACCAAATTTCCTTTGCAAAAAGGTTCATGAGCCTGCCCGACGGCACCGTTTGCAGCGTGTGCCGTGTATTCTTTCTGCTTCACAACCGTCTCTGTGCAGCTATGTGTTGCTCTCTCGCTCTCGCTGCTGGAGTTTCTATGTTACGCGAAACGCGTTACAACGAAAATTTATATCTATAGAAGAGACTGAAACTTCGTCACCCCCTCCATTCTTGCTCTGGCTGACGATCGTCCTGAAAGCGGGCGACACCAGAGCCATACACAAACTGTTTTATAAATGCAAATTCAATGCGTTGGTGTAAATTGTGATAAAAATGTATGTAAAATTCCTCGTTTAGCTAGTTTAAAGTTTTGATTCGAAACAGGATTGTCAATGCGATGAGTATATTGAATGAATATTGAAAAATAAAATACAATAAAATATTCAGAATGGGTTTCGAAAAATGGTCTTGTAAAGGTATCAATTTTTGTTAAATATTTTTGAAAATATCTCACATTGATATATTATTGATTGTTCATGATTATCAATTTGATCCTAACAATCGTTTGAAATCACCAGAAAATGAGGTTTGTTTTGTACTTGTTGATAGCGTGTCATTTAA
>NW_024428696.1:0-19339 GCF_017562075.2 Anopheles merus | reverse complement strand
CAACCACAGGTACAGAATATTACTTTTGGTAATAATAATAATATATAAATGGGCCTTTTATTGCGTCAGTGCTAACAAAATAAATTAATAACTAATTCAAATAAGCCACACAAGAACACCCATTAATTTAATTAATTTTTATTATATCTGATCAGTTTATCAAATACATCAATAAATCTGATTGCTATGCTTGTTAAGGCCAACGAACGCGACTGTTCATTTTGAAACAAAGTGATATATCACAGTATTTTAGCGTTTACTTTAAGTTGGCCTCTTTCTACAGCATGTAAACTGGACGTCTACTTGGTATCAATATAATAAGCCTACATAATTGCATTTTCTTATTTCAACATCCCAAATGTGCTTATATATGATTTGTCGCCTACTGAATTTATTATTTTAACTTATTTCGATCCATAACCATCATCAGTTGTAACAGGTGTTATAAATGACAAGGTGAAGTTGTTCAGAGCAAAATGACATTTCTCGACTTGACATTTCTCTTCGGGGGCTCCGGTATAAAAATCGGGGAGGGCTGGTGCGGGTAATGAATTTGTATGCAGAGAGTGACAGATGTCCCCCACAATGTCGCCCAGCAAAAGCGATAAAAATCACCTTCTAAATACATATCCTTGGTTTGTAATTCAAAACAATAGACAGTCAGTTTGTATCAGTTCCCAAATGACAATCCAGCCTACTCTCACTATGGCGAGCTCAATGACAGCTGCTTCAACCCATACTGAGAGGCTATCATCGTTCCTCTTGCGTACTGAGCAAGCTTGTTTTTTCCCCTCGCTGAGGTGAGTGATTTTGTTTGTATGGTGAGCAAATCTATCGCGATGATTGTTTTAATGAGATGACGGGCAACAGCCGCTCACATGATGAAATCATGATGAGGTCGGATTGTGGAGTGAGTAAAAAAATATCTTCCCCACATCGAGCCGCCATTGTGTGTGGTTTGAGGAGAACAGTGGATCATCTACGAATTGTTTACATTTTAAAACGTGCAATAATTGTCCGCGGGCTACATTTCTCGATTCTTTTCTTGAAAGAGCATATCAATTATCCCAAATCAGTTAAAATATAGTGAAATGTTGTATCAGGCACACGATGCTTAGAAGAAATCGTGAGGGCAAACATGGGAAGATGAAGAAATCCTCCCTTACTAATAGTTGATTTACAGCCTCTAGGTAAGCGTAAAATACCCAACAGAGTACTGTTGTCCATGTAAGAAAAAGTTTTTAAATTGTAGAGGGTGATTCTTTCTCCGTCACAGGCATCAACAACAATGAAGCAGCGTTTGACGATGAAGAAGATACCCAATTGTGCGATGACCATTGACCGTTAACGTTGAAATCAGACGAATATTGGATTGGATGGAACATGGTTTAAAAATACCTAGAGAGCCTAAAACCTATCTAGGAACACCAGAAATACCGCATTGAGTCGAATTTAAAACGGAAAATAATGGTCCACAAAAGGCATTATTTTGGATTGTGTGTGACTCACACGAAATTAGAGGCTTGATTGAAGCGTGTAGCAAGGGATTGTATCAGATGTCATAATCAAAGATTGAGTAGCAATTTTACTTGTGAGCGGGGAGTATGTTGCATTTTTGGGGGCCCTGGCCGACGCAGATGTTCGACACTTAAACAATACGATGGAACACATTAAAACTGAGGAAAATACACATCTAATCAATTACTTAAAAAATAGTATAATTGTATTGATTCGAGATGTATTTTGTAGTTTTGACCTGCGTGCACAATTCTAAAACATTCCTATGAATCACAGAAATGCCTAAAGTCTAAAGGCCTGGCTAATAAGCTTGAAAATTACACGCGACAAAGAACCCTATAAAAGCTAAATAAAATTACTTGCTTTTAATGGTTTGTAGTGTAAATTGAGTGACAGAGCCGACTAGCCATTATTGTAAATTCATCCATGCTTAGAGAGCGTACACTCCTTTTCCACTACAAGTAACATTGGAATTGCTTCAGTCATTATTTGTACTTGGAATATTTATACATTTTGTTTTCAACATTTTTCTCCAAATCCTTTTTCTTTGTCTGTCCTTTCTTTGTCTGGATCCTAAATCAGTAGCTTCCATTCAAAAAGAATCAAATTAAGTTTCCACAATTCACGAACACAAATAATTGCTTGCACTCTCATCCTTTGCTCGTCATCATCCATTGATGTTTCTCCAACTCCATGCAATCATCCAAGGTAACACGATATCATCGTAAATAATTTCACTGGTACGTTGATCTATTTCTTCTCCAAGTTTGGATGTGTCTACTAGTGCCTTTTAAAGTCCTAGATTTCGAAGCCTTCAATGGTTTACATCAGCTGTGTCAACTCATTTCATCATAGGGCCGCATATACAGATTTTCAATGATTCGCGGGCCGCAAATTTAAGAATAAAAAATATACCTAAATATTTGTATAAAATATTGTTTTAAAACATTATTGTTAAACAAATTGACTTTTTGGACTCCTCGCTTCAAATCTGGAATCGTTTCTCATTTACGAATTTTGTGATGTTATTTTTCATTGTGCTCTTTTATCTTAAAAAAAGTTTAATATACTTTTAAAGTCACATGCAATTTCTTTTATCCTTATTATTAAAATAGGATATTTTTCATTAGTCGCGTTCTCACACGGCAGTTCTCTTAGAAAATATCGCTCACCCCACTGTTTTCACTGAGGTAGGGTGAATCTAGCAGCCGTTGCAAATCTTTTCAAGCAATCCGAACTATCCATCGCTGGATGAATAACAAAAATATTTGCCCGCAATTTTTTGACAGATCAAGAGAAAAATTGTAATAAAACGAGTTTAAACATTATTCCAAGTTCCAAGTGTTCTGGTGGTATATGCATTTCTTATAACAAGAACCCGTATTTACGAATATTTTGTTTAAATTACGATAATTTTGTCTGACGAAGATTCGTGGTGTGTTGTGATCCTATAAAGATCGGCAAACCTTTTTTGACACTTGAAGGGAGATGATTCGCGAATTGAAGCATGGACCGTGTGAGCTAATCTATTAATAAGCTTTGTATTGCAAGGCTTCGGCATTTCGGTTATTTTAATCCTTAATGTAGCTCTGTAATGGGATGGGATCCGAAGCCCTCCGAGGGATAACATAGGCTCTCCCATCCAACTCCTATTCCGACACGTCCTCGTCGTGCAGAGTGGTAACATGTGCCTTCATATATCCTAGCTTGGGTACACGGCTAGATCCAACCCCTTGGGCGGATGGTGGCATATGGCGAACCAGGAGGGGGGTGGTATCCCGGGAAACTGGGTGCCTGAACGTCGGGGGGGCAACCCGACGCTAAATAAAACGGCCACGTGGGCGCAGGGCCAGTCACCCAGTCCCATGGAACAACTGACTACAGAAAGCATCAGAAGGATACGAAACGGACTTAACGATACCGACCCAACGCAATGCCCCCGGACAACGATTAAAATGGGCTCATGGAACGTACGCACTCTTAGCAAAGCCGGAGCCTTGAAACAACTTGATGACGCCCTAGCCACATTGAGCATGGACCTCGTAGCTCTACAAGAGATTCGGTGGCTAGGGAACGGTGTGCACAACAGGCGTGGTAAGCAATGCTACGATATTTACTACAGCTGCCACGACCGCCACCACGTGCTCGGAACGGGTTTCGCCGTAGGTCCCCGGCTGAAATCCGTAATCATAGATTTCAAGGCTATAAACGATAGGCTATGCACCCTGCGCATGCGAGGCAAATTTTTAATATAAGCCTCATAAACGTTCACGCCCCTACCGAAGATAAAGAGGAAGAGGAGAAGGACCTTTTTACGGCCGCCTCGCTAGAACTATAGATGCGTGCCCCAGGCATGACCTCAAAATCATCCTGGGGACTTCAACGCAAAAGTCGGTAGGGAGCCAATGTACCGCCAATACACTGGCTGTCACAGTCTGCATGAGCACAGTAACGATAATGGTAGTAGATTGGTCCAGTTCGCCGCAGCGAACAATCTGGTTGTAGGAAGTACCAAATTTGCGCGGAGGGACATCCACAAAATGACGTGGGCGCACCCGGATGGCGAATCCTTCAACCAGATCGACCACGTGTTAATAAGCCGCCGACGACAGTCGAGCCTGTTAAACGTCAGAACTTATCGAGGAGCCAATATCGATTCCGATCACTACTTGGTTTGCTTAGTGATATGTCGCGCACACGAAAGTGTCTTCGGGCAGCAGCTTAAGACAGGCACAGTACACGCCGACTTAAGCACAATAATGAACGCACCAACTGGTTCTTGGCAAGTAATCGATTCATTAGTTTATTCAATTGATTTTATACTCTAAAAATGCTGACCGTCGTCGATCAGCATATTTTCTTAGTCTATTCTTCTTAGCCTATTTTCCATTTAATCGTTAAACCAGCGCGCATCGCTGGCGCGTTGCATAACGTAGCTAGTCAGCATTTATTGACCTAGCAACGCTTTGTTTTTTAAGCCTAAATTGTCGTCAGCGACATCCCTCCCCCGTAAGTCCTCGTAGGGGAGTTACAATTCTAGGTTTAAAGTGGGTGGCCTGCATGGAGGAGGACCAATATTTTGTTTAGATATTTCTTGATTAACATCGCGGAAACCAAGATGACCGTAATAGAAACACTTAGTATGGTTATTGAGAAAAGTACATAGTTACTAGTTACCGATTCTACTTCGTTAGACTTATCTTCTTTTGATATGCTTAAATTTAACATGGGTTAAAATATGCTCTGACTTGCTCAGATTTTATTAGCATCGTCGGTTGTATTTCGAACTTGCTCGTCAAATGTCGTCTCCCCGAACATGAAATCTTTTAGTATACCAAATATTCCCCGGGAGCGTTTTGTCCTTTTGTGACTTATTCCTTGGATAGTTGAATTGCATGGTTGCATTCGTGCTGAAGTGTAACTTTTAGATCCGAGAGTTCAGAGTCCGTACTATTAACGGAGTTCAATACTATGGTTAAGTGTTTTTTCAACGTTTGTAACGTATCCGTATCATTTTCCGGACGTGTCCCCGTATGGAATGTCGTTTCCCATGCTCCTTTTTTTAATAGGAGTGTCCCAATATGATCAAAATATATTCCTGGTTCAGGGATAGGTACGATCGATAAGCATTCGACTCTAAACAGTGCGGCTATGTATATTGTTATTTTAAGATGAGCTCCATGATACGGGCCTAATTTTGAGCTTTTTTCCTTTTTGGTATTTGACTTGCTAGTTCTTCTGCTTTAGCTTTTATAACGTTAAGATTTGTTTCTTTCCTTTTTCCCCAATTTGAAAATGTTTGATCTCGTTTTACCTCGAGTACTGCTAGTTTTACAGTTGGCCTGTTAACTAAATTATTACCTACTTTGATTCGTGCTGAACGAGTCTGTCCGTCTACGCCAGTTACCAGCTCGCAGATTCGGCCTTTAAACCATTTTCCTTTCCTTTGTTCATCGGGAAACGTGACAATATCGCCTATTTGTAATGGTTTGGCCGGTTGAGTCCACTTCTCTCGTTTAGAAAGCTTTGGGAGATACTCAGCTATCCACCGTCGCCAATATTGTTGTGTGATTGCCTGGGCCCTTTTCCAATCGGACCGTACCAATTCTGTTTTGGTGATATCTGAGATATTCGGCTCTGCCTCGCCGGAACAACCTAGCAAGAAATGAGCTGGAGTTAGGGGCTCGTCATCTTCTCGTTCTAGTGTTAAGTGAGTCAATGGTCGATTATTTGTTAGGAACTCTATCTCAGTTAGTATTGATCTGAGAACGTGTTCTTTATAACTCTCAGCCATGGAAGCAGACTCTTGATTTCTCCAACCATTCGCTCCCACGCACCTCCAAAATGAGGGGCGCCTGGTGGGTTAAAGATCCATTCTATGCCTTCTGAGGCACATCGATATCTTATTTGTTTCATCTCATTGTCGGCTCCGACAAAGTTGGTCCCATTATCGCTGTATAGGAAAGATACCTTTCCTCTTCTGTATTGCAAATTTTTAAGCAAACATAAAGGTGCTTGCCGTTAGATCAATGGCTATTTCTATATGGATTGCTCTTGTGGTTAAACACGTAAATATAACACCCCACCTTTTTTCTGACCGTCTGCCTATCGTAACGAATAGGGGGCCGAAGTAATCTACTCCACAATGCGTAAATGGTTTTTTAAACACTGCTGTTCTACATGTTGGCAGTGGTGCCATTATTGGTGGGATTGGTTTAGCTCGTGCGTTTTTGCAGTATTGACATTTGTTTATTACGTGCTTAAGACTGCTTCTGAGATCTATCACCCAGAATTTTTGACGAACTGCAACCATCACTGATTCGTCTTCTGGTGGTAGTACCTCTCATGATATGTTGTAGGATAAGGTTTGTAATGTGATGCCCTTTTGGTAGGACAATAGGGCTACGTGCGTTAAATTGAAGAATTTAACGTGTTCAAGTCTTCCTCTAGAACGCATGATCCCATCTTGGTCCAACATAGGGCACAGGCACCTAACTTTACTGCTGCCATTAATCGGGTTCTTCAATGAGAGTTGTATCATCTCCGTTTGAAAGCTTTCCCATTGAGCCTTTTTATTAAGTGGCGCTCAGCTAAGTCAAGGGTAGCTTTATCGATTGCTGTCGAAAATGACAGGGATTTAGCCTTACTTTTTAACCAATCCAAGTACTTTAGTGCGTACGCTACCGATCGTTTTAGACGGTGCCAGTTGGAACACCATTCGACGGAAATGGCGTCATAATCTATTCTTTCCACTGTTCTCGAAGTGTTTACCCTTTTCCGGTCTTCAAATGTGTCCGGAATGTCTGGTGTTAGTGTTTTTATTTCTAAATTTTTGAGAAAGTCGGGACCATTTAACCATATTGACTTTTCTTACAAGTTTTTGTAGCTTCGTCAGCAGGGTTTTCTGCAGATGCTACCCAGTTCCACTGCTTCGGAGAGTTGAACTCCAAAATTTCTCCGATTCTCAGGCTACGAACTGATTATATGTTCTAGGCTCTGAGTTAAGCCAAGCTAGAACTGTTTTTGAATCGGTCCAAAAGAATTCTGTTTGAACCTTTAACCGCAATTCCCTCTTGATTGATTCGTTTAGGCGAGTGCCTAGCACTGCCCCTTGCAATTCAAGCCTAGGATCGACAGTGGTTGGTAGGAGCGACTCTTGATTTTGCGGCCACGATACTTATGTCGATGCCTAAGTCGTGGACTGTCCTAAGATACGTAACCGCGGCAAAGGCTTTTTCTGACGCGTCTACGAAAGTATGGAGCTCCCTGATCTTTACGTTATTTCCAATCGAAAACATCTAGGTATAGATATGTTGATCGAGTTTTCGATTCGGTTTATCCAGTTTTCCCATTTTTCCTTTATGGACTGTGTGATTTCGTCATCCCAGTCTAGTTTAGTTTTCCAAAGATCTTGCATCAAAATTTACCTTCAACAGTAATGTTGGCAAGATGACCTAGAGGATCGTAGATTTTCATTATATATGAGAACATCTGACGTTTCGTTAATTTTTAATATCTGCCTTTTTAAACTTGTAGGCAAAGACGTCAGACTCTTTGTCCCAAATCAATCCCAACACTTTATCGAAGTTTTGATTTTTCTCCTCTATGCCAAGTACACTTTTCTCAGATAACCTGTGGTTGGAATGCTTTTCTCTACTTCTTTTGAGTGGAAAAGAAGTTTCTCATAAAGAATTTAGCATCATCATGTATTTACACAACCTCCGAGATAGTATTCACGGCTGTATCAATATCTGGATAACTATCTAGGTAGTCATCTACGTAGTGATTTTCAATAATCGCTTTACTGCCTGGGGATAAATATTTTTGTAACGCAGTGCGTTCTCGTTCTTCACAAACTGAGCACAAGTTGGTGAACAAGTTGCCCCAAATGTCATCACTTGCATAACGTAAACTTGAGGAACGTCAGAAGGCGATTCTCGAAATAGAAATCTTTGAGCGTCTTGATCTTCCCGTCTCACCTTTACCTGTGATACATTTCCTTGATATCTCCTGAACAGCCTATTTTGTGTCCCTGAAGCGGACTAGCACTCCGAACAGGGACGCAGTAAGATCTGGGCCGGAAAGAAGTTGAGAATTAAGGGATATATTTTGATTTTTTGCAGCCGCGTCGAATACTAAACGTGGTTTGGGAATGGGTTTATTATGGTTTATCACGGAAAAGTGGGGAATATAGTTTATTTTCCCGTTCAATTGCAGCAGTTCCATTGGTGTCGCCTTACGTGCATATCCCTTTTCAATGTATGCGTTTATTTCTTTATGATACCATGATTTTAAGTTTGGATCCCTTTCCATTGCCTTTCTCTTGACTTTTTAAACGCGTAAGCGCTTGTCCGTAACTATCTGGCAATTTAGGATTGTCGGTTTTCCATACTAAACCAATTTCGTATCCGTCGCCAGTATTTTAAGCGTTTCTTTCATAATCTTTAACGCTCTTTTGTCTTCTTCAGAGGCACGGGTTGGAGTAGGTTTAACTCCAAATTCCTCTGTAGAAAAGAAACCACGCAAGATTTGCATCATGTTCTTGTTTTCTTCTTCGTACGTCTCTGTCATCACAAATGAGTTCTCTGTGACATTTGGCGTATTCGTTCCCCCAAAAATGACCCAACCAAGCCTCGTTTCATGGGCAATTGGTTCGTTTGGTCTACCTTCTCGATATTTTGCACCATGGCAAAGATACGAATGTGGAAGGCCTAGTAGCACGGTAGGCCTCGCATCTGCATAGCTAGAGATACTAATGCCTTTCAAATGTTTAAATTTTCTTTGCAAAAACGGAGCATCTATGCTTTGAACGGGAAGGTTAGTTCCCTTACACTTCTGAGACCTTTAACTTGGAATTTTCTTTTGTTAGCTCCCTCTACTGTTATGGGAACTATCCTACTTTCTGTCTCTTTTGAATGCTTCCGTCCGTCCAGGAGAGAGTTAGCGGTCTTTTTGGTCCGTGAACGTTTAGTTCTTTTCGGACACTTTCCAAAATGAGGCTAGTTGAGAGCCAGGATCCATGAATGCATAAGTTTCGAATTTCTTCATTGTGGTGCAAAGTGATGGGCACGATCTGATAGAACAGATTATTCTTTTCCTGATGGCAATTTATTTGTTTGTAGGTTGCCCTTCTACCAGATTTCTTTATGAAACATACTATGATGCCTTTTGCCGCAACCGTATACATTACATTGTGGTGGTAGGCGACAGTTTTGGGCGTTATGGTTGCTGTACTTGCAGCAATTGGTGCAAATTCTATGCCGAATGAAAAGAGATAATTTTTCATCGGGCGTCTTACCGTTCATTGTCGGCAACGAGTGGTTTCATGAAGAAATCCACAAATTAGACATATCATTTCCTTTTCTGGCCCTTTATGACGATGCTGCATGTTTTGACGGTTCGACCTTTCTTGTTTGGTTACTCCTTCGTTCGCGGCCAGTATAATGGCCAGTTCTTCAGAGGGTTTCAGCCATTCTGCTAGGTCTTCTAGCGTAAGATTCTTATTATCTTGTTTCCTACTTATTGTGTGTTTCAACCATTCGTCCGAAGTTCGGTTGAAAACCTTGATGTCAAATCGTTTAGCAGCCTCTGATCATTCAAAAAACCTTCTTGTTTCAACAACACCATGTTATCAATGAGATTGCGCAAAGCGTTGGAAAATTCTAAAAATGCTGAGGGATTATCTGTCGTTATGTGCTTTACTGCTAGTAATTCTAACAGTAAAGACTTGTAAATGCTTTCAGCATTTCCAAACATTTTGTCGAGCCTGTTTAATACAAGCGGAACGTTTTCTGGGTTAAGCATTAACCGCTAACCGCACGAAGTGCTTCGCCTTTCAGATGCCTTTGCAGCCTATTCATGTTTTCTAAATTTGAAAACTTACAGGCTCGGGAAGTTTCTTCGTAGGCTTGTTTAAATTGAGGCCAGCATTTATAGCTTCCATCGAAATCTGGAAGCTTTGAAAGTGTTACTTTCGAGTCCTTAGAACACAACGATTGAACCATTTGTCTAAACTCTGAGTTAACAGTTTTACGTCTAAACTTGTCATTGGTTTTTCATTGACCTCTTCTGATTTTTTGTTTTGTATCTCTTCTTGTAGCCGTTTTAGCTCTTCTTCTATTCTTACTTTTTCTTTTTCTTTTTCTTCTTCATTTGTCATTTTTTCTTTCAGCAGTTTTTGCGTTTGCATTAGTGCTGACCTATATTCCTGCCGTTCAACTTCCCTATCTTTACACTTTTTGCATAAAAAATCTTAACAGGTGATTTTATATCTAAGCATGACAAATGAAACCACCTGTCGCAATCAATACAAGTTATCAGTTTCCCTATCTCATCTGGGTTCGTGCATAATTTGCAGTGCCCATTCGGATTCTTTTTAAATCATATTCCATCTTGAACTCACCCTGGTTCAGATCCGCTTCAGCAGAGTCAACTCCTATTCGGCTGGTCAGGGACGGCTGGATCGGGAGTGATGTCTTCACTGCTGCTTGTTGGTCTTCTCAGGATCAAATACGACGTCTTCTGTATTACGTGCCGGTTGCCCTCAAACGAGAACGATGGTTGACTCAACCGGAACGATGTTTTCTTAGCGGTGGGTCGGCGGTCATACACACGACGGTCATACACACGATGGATACACTCGTCACAATTAATTTCATCAATTTGCTCTTCCTACGTTGCACTGCGTCGGATGCCTTATGCAATATTTAGCTCGCGGCACACGTGTTTCGTTATGCAGACTTTTATAATCACGTTTCGTCGGAGTTAACGTCCGATACTTGCGACGCACGCGTTTTACGATAACTGTTTTTTTTTTTTTTTTCAACTGGCGCTAAACTGACGGTGTCATGTTGTGTTGCGAGAACGGATGCACCTTTCGAAGCTCGCGGCGTACACGTATTGGTCACCTTTTCACTAGTTCAGCATTTGCCTCATACGTTGGCAGTATCGAGTTCACTTTCGATTGCGTCACTTCACTAGCGGTAATGACCGCGTTCTATTCACTGTTGTGTCGTTGCACTTACAGTTATTTTGCACTCACTCACCGCCGAGGCGCTTCTCGGGTTTTGCTTCGTCGGCAACTGTGCGTGGCCCTTCTTCCTGGGCTGGCTGTCGTATATCGGCTACGCCGGATCGTCGTCCGTCGCCGTTGTTTCACTATCACAACCCTGCTTGGGTTGCTGTGGGGTCTATTCACGCCTCTACGGGCTTGTTACTACTTCGGGTTTTTATTTCCCGATTTATTTGACTACTTGCCGAACCGTTGGTTGATGCGTCCTCTCTGGAGCCACCATTTGTCGCGCACACGAAAGTGTCTTTCGGAGCAGCAGCTTAAGACAGGCACAGTACACGCCGACTTAAGCACAATAATAACGCACCAACTGGTTCTTGGCAAATAATCGATTCATTAGTTTATTCAATTGATTTTATACTCTAAAAATGCTGACCGTCGTCGATCAGCATATTTTTCTTAGTCTATTCTTCTTAGCCTATTTTCCATTTAATCGTTAAACCAGCGCGCATCGCTGGCGCGTTGCATAACGTAGCTAGTCAGCATTTATTGACCTAGCAACGCTTTGTTTTTAAGCCTAAATTGTCGTCAGCGACATGATACGTTGTAGAATCGCCCGCCCCCGCACCAATGGGGGCGGAGAAAACACGCAGCCTCGGCTCAACACGGACTCTCTAAGGGACATTACTGTCCAACAGGAATTCAAAGCCGCTTTAGACGAGTCTCTACTACCAGAAAACAGATATGAAACTACGAGCGAGAGGTGGAACGCTCTAAAAACAAAAATAATAAACTGTGCAAGAAATATACTCCCACCACGTCGTGGCAACACCAAATCTGGCTGGTTCGACGATGAATGCAGACAAGTGACCGAACGTAAGAATACTGCATACCGAGCAATGCAGCAACGGCATAGAACGCGGGCATGCGCAGAGGAATATTCACGGCTCAGACGCGAAGAGAAACGAGTTCACCGCTCTAAGAAGCATGCTTTGGAAGAGCAAAACATGCGGGAACTCGAGCAAACCAGAGAGGCGTACGGACCGACACGAAAGTTTTACCAAGCGATAGCAGGTCACCGAAACAACGTGGTACCTAAGGTAACCTGCTGTCGCAACAAGGATGGAGATCTGGTTAGTAACCAGCCAGAGGTCCTCTCGCGGTGGGCTCAGTACTTTGATGAATTACTCAACGACCAGTTAAACGAACAGCTAGAAGCGCCACTAGCAGATAGTGTCATGCTACTGCCACCTAGCATAGAAGAAACACGAAAGGCTATCCGTCGGCTGAAAAATAACAAGGCACCCGGAACCGACGGAATTGCAGCTGAACTGGTCAAGAATGGAGGTGCACGACTAGAAAACGAGATTCATCAAATTGTTACTGAGGTGTGGGATAGCGAATCGATGCTTTGTGATTGGAATCTCGGCATCATCTACCCCGTATACAAGAAGGGAGACAGGTTGGACTGCAACAACTACAGGGGTATTACGGTGTTGAATACCGCCTATAAAATATTCTCCCTGATCCTTCAGGATCGCCTTGTCCCGCACGTCGAAGAGATAGTAGGAAACTATCAAAGAGGATTCCGAAACGGAAAATCAACCACTGATCAGATCTTCACCATGCGGCAGATCTTGGAGAAGATGGCTGAATACAAAAACGACACATACCATCTCTTCATAGACTTCAAAGCCGCATACGATAGCATAGCCAGGGTAAAACTGTACGACGCTATGAGCTCATTTGGAATCCCGGCCAAACTGATAAGGCTAGTTAGAATGACTATGACCAACGTCACATGCCAGGTGAGGGTGGATGGAAAACTCTCAGGACCTTTTGCTACCACCAAAGGTCTGCGCCAGGGGGACGGGCTTGCCTGTCTCCTATTCAACTTGGCGCTAGAGAGGGCCATCCGCGACTCGAGGGTGGAGACTACGGGAACCATCTTCTATAAGTCAACCCAGATCCTGGCATACGCTGATGATATAGACATCATTGGTCTGCGGCTCTCCTATGTAGCAGAAGCCTACCAAGGGATTGAGCAGGCGGCAGAGAGCCTCGGATTGCAGATAAACGAGGCAAAGACCAAACTGATGGTGGCAACATCAGCGGACCTACCAATAAATAATCCGAATCTACGTAGGTGTGACGTACAGATAGGTGAACGCACTTTTGAAGTCGTCCCACAATTCACCTATCTTGGGTCAAAGGTCAGCAACAACAACAGCATGGAAGCTGAGTTGCGCGCAAGGATGCTGGCTGCCAACCGGTCATTCTACAGCCTGAAAAAGCAGTTTACCTCAAAGAACCTGTCGCGACGGACGAAGCTGGGACTATATAGTACCTATATAGTACCAGTACTCACATACGCCTCTGAGACATGGACACTGTCCAAATCTGACGAAACCCTCTTAGCCGCGTTCGAGAGGAAGATGCTCAGAAGGATACTTGGCCCCGTATGTGTGGAAGGACAATGGAGGAGCCGCTATAATGACGAGCTATACGAGATGTACGGCGACCTCACTGTCGTACAGCGTATAAAGCTCGCCAGGCTCCGGTGGGCTGGCCATGTTATACGCATGGAAACGGACGACCCAGCCCGTAAAGTCTTTTTAGGCCGTCCACAAGGACAGAGGAGGCGTGGTAGGCCCAAATTGAGGTGGCAAGATGGCGTGGAGGCGTCCGCCATTAAGGCCGGGATAACGGACTGGCAGACGAAGGCGCGAGACCGTGAGCGGTTTCGGACACTCCTGAGGCAGGCCAAGACCGCAAAGCGGTTGTAGTGCCGGATAAGTAAGTAAGTAATGTTGTGGGCAGCCGTGCCGACCCCTGGACTTGCCGTGGTAGTTGTGCTACCACTGGTCAATGTCCAGGGGACGACAGTGTGTCACGCACACTAAGCGCGGGCCGCTTAGTGTGTGTGGTGCGCTCGGACAAGCAAGTGTTGCGAGCAGCCGGTCGAGCAGGACTCCGGCAGGGCACGGTACGGCTGGCACGCGGCCGAGTATTTTAGTGTGTATTGTGCTTGTGAGTTTATATTTATTATGTGTACTGTTATATCAGTGTTTGAATAAAGTACCTGATGCAAGCCAAAGACACAACACTCAATCTCAATCCTTTAGGCTTAAGTGTAATCATATCATTTTGGTTTTAATTTTCGGGGAGGTTGGAAAGTACATTAATTCGTCTTGCAGAACGTGGGGTACAAATAATTACAACTTGGCTACAATAATTTTTATTAACATTTATTGTGGCATGATTATGAAAAAAAAACAGTTGTGGCTCCAATCGAACATCAAAGATGTAACATTCTGAGGTCGGCGCCGTGCAAATCCGTTCAGAGAAATTCGGAGCCGAATGAATCGATTTCTCACTGCAGATTAGCCGCTCTGTGCGACAACCGATGACTCCAACGGTTCCGAATGGCTTTAAACGGCTCTATAGGCTTCGGACGGCAACGAACAGAACTGTTGGTTTGATTTGGCCGGAGTCGGAATAGCTAAGATCGGAAACGGTTTTGAGCCGTGGATGCAATTCTGACAATCCATCACTAGTTGTTGCAAAGTTTGGTAGTGTGTATATCAAGTTATTTTCATTCCTTTTTCGTTTGTAGACAGTTGACACAAATCTATTTTTCCATACAGAATGTGCAATTGAGTGTGCACAAAATTATCCTAATATTCAGAATTTCATCAAAACATAATACGACTGAGTTTGCATTCGATTCAATGTTTGTTAAGGGTCTCGATTGTTCTGTACGATTGTATAGAATAAGTTTATGAGATGTTATGGGTACATTCATGTTAGTTTCGAAAAATATACCAACAAAAGGATTGTTCTTCTCTGGAAAATGTAATACTTACTTACTTATCCGGCACTACAACGGCTTTGCGGTCTTGGCCTGCCTCAGGAGTGTCCGAAACCGCTCACGGTCTCGCGCCTTCGTCTGCCAGTCCGTTATCCCGGCCTTAATGGCGGACGTCTCCACGCCATCTTGCCACCTCAATTTGGGCCTACCACGCCTCCTCTGTCCTTGTGGACGGCCTAAAAAGACTTTACGGGCTGGGTCGTCCGTTTCCATGCGTATAACATGGCCAGCCCACCGGAGCCTGGCGAGCTTTATACGCTGTACGACAGTGAGGTCGCCGTACATCTCGTATAGCTCGTCATTATAGCGGCTCCTCCATTGGCCTTCCACACATACGGGGCCAAGTATCTTTCTGAGCATCTTCCTCTCGAACGCGGCTAAGAGGGTTTCGTCAGATTTGGACAGTGTCCATGTCTCAGAGGCGTATGTGAGTACTGGTACTATATAGGTACTATATAGTCCCAGCTTCGTCCGTCGCGACAGGTTCTTTGAGGTAAACTGCTTTTTCAGGCTGTAGAATGACCGGTTGGCAGCCAGCATCCTTGCGCGCAACTCAGCATCCATGCTGTTGTCGTTGCTGACCTTTGACCAAGATAGGTGAATTGTGGGACGACTTCAAAAGTGCGTTCACCTATCTGTACGTCACGCCTACGTAGATTCGGATTATTTATTGGTAGGTCCGCTGATGTTGCCACCATCAGTTTGGTCTTTGCCTCGTTTATCTGCAATCCGAGGCTCTCTGCCGCCTGCTCAATCCCTTGGTAGGCTTCTGCTACATAGGAGAGCCGCAGACCAATGATGTCTATATCATCAGCGTATGCCAGGATCTGGGTTGACTTATAGAAGATGGTTCCCGTAGTCTCCACCCTCGAGTCGCGGATGGCCCTCTCTAGCGCCAAGTTGAATAGGAGACAGGCAAGCCCGTCCCCCTGGCGCAGACCTTTGGTGGTAGCAAAAGGTCCTGAGAGTTTTCCATCCACCCTCACCTGGCATGTGACGTTGGTCATAGTCATTCTAACTGGAAAATGTAATACACTTCGACAAATAGTAAAAAACAGATTTTTGGCTTGCAGTGCTTTTAGTAATTCTCAAAATATTCTCGTGGGCCACATTCAGAATCGACGAGGGCCGCATGCGGCCCGCGGGCCGCCAGTTTGACATACCTGGTTTACATGTTTAATAGAGCTGTTCTGACTTGATGTACTGCGGATCAAATCCAACCATGGCAGTACAACAAGTCAACAGATAAACTAAATAGAAAGGAAGAGTCAGAGTGTACTAGGGATGTAACGGTGGAAAAAGCGAAAGAGGGGAATACCTTTTTTTCGCCATGACTACCATGACGATGATTGCACTGATTTTCCCCTCCTTTTTTTCTCACAGCACGCTGCTCATAGTGAGATCGCTTTCGTCTGAAAAGCGGAACGGAAAGCGACTTGCATCAAGTGTCAACCCGATTTTTCGTGCTGAAATTGTCATCCGGGTTCAATCAGTTTGTAATTGAAAGAACAAAATAATTAATGACACCAGCGAGAAAACTAGTTTTCAAAAAAAAAAACTGTATTCCTTACTCATGGAGTCCTAAACTAGATCTGAACTAATTGCTGACAACTTGGCTAGTCGTCGGCTGGCTGGTTCGGTCGATTATTGCTGACAACTGTGACATTGCTGACTGTTACTGCAGTGTGGGTGTGCACGTGGCGGTGGCTGAGCGTGTTGTAAGTTTGGTGTGATTGAGTTCGGGGTGACGATTTTGAATGCCATGGCCAAGTAAAATCTAGATATATATTATAAGGCAGGCACATTATAAGCCGTTTTGGCAAATCATTCAACGCTAACTTTAGTGTACTAGGACGAGCACGCACTGCATCCGTCTAGGTCGGTGAGTTGATGAAGAGAAACGAAGATAACGATACAGAGCCCTTCGTTTAAGGGCAGCTCTAAAGATAGCCGAAGGCGTACGTCAGGCCCTGTCACTTATACGTTAAAAACTAGCTTAGCTTACATGTGTCGAAAAGAATGGGGTAAACGAGGTTAATACTTTAATCTATATAGTCTGCGCGTGGGCTGTGTCAGATTTATAGAGCACTAAACTATTTGCCGCAACCATGTTGCGTTTTACACAACAGCTTGTTGTTGCGTGCGTTGCGTAGTTACCAACAAACCCTGTATTATATATTTTTTAAAGAATGAATAGTGCTTTTTCTATTGTTAAGTCTATGAATAGTTGTCAAATCCACACAGCCCTGACCATGTTCGATGAAAACAAATGGGTGCAACATTAAAACCTTGTGAACACGCAAACAGCTTAATATTTAATTTTTTGGCGTAGATTATGCTAGAGAATGAGAAATGACTAAATTCATAGTATTAAAATTATATTGACGGAAATTGTTACAGTTCAAATGGAGAGCAAATAAAAACCAACTTGCTCGTTTGGTGGTTAACTATGAACTGATTTATTACTAAAGAAGGCATAGGCTACTATGCCTAGGAAACGAAATTCTCCTGAGGCAAAATGCACTGTTTCGTAGTCATAGCCTACTACATCTCCCCCTTTTAATAAAGGTCGTATATGATGAGAGCCATCGAGGGATTCTCGGTGTTCGTACGGAACGAGCGTAGTAAGCTTCCGATGGATTCGGATGCGACGGATCAGATGCGATAGATTCGGCTGTGACGGATCGGATGCAAGGATTCCGACGCTGATGCAGATGCTTGTTCATTGGGTGTTGGCGGGTTTAAAATCGGTTGGCGGATTTTCAAAAAACAGGAACATCAGCTGGCATCGTAGAGTTCAAACTAACAGCAACTGATTGCCGGCTGGTTTCACTGCAGCAGTAGTACCAACTTCTTCTAATAAAAATCCCATGGAAGTTGTGTTGTTCTTGCCCAGGGGTTTCGGAACCATAGCGAGAAACGCATTTGGTTGACATGCGATCTAACCAGCTTCTGTCTTCATGCAAGTCAAGCGACACGACATAGTTAACGGATCCTTTGGTTCAATGACTCGACCAGGAACCCACGACTTTTTGTTGTGTACGTGTTGTTCAACATACACCAAGTCATTCTCCACAAATGAAACTTGACCGCTGCCGTTTGTTAAATTGTTCATTTGTGTTGTGATTAACGGCTGCAGTTGGAGGGAATGGTTCCTCAACAGATCCAAAGTAGTGCGCATCGTTCTTTTTAAAAACGCTTCGGCTGGAGATGTTCCCTTAGGTGTATTCCGGTTGGGTGTTGATCGGTACACTGAAAGAAACGTCTGTAGATGCTGTAATGTTGGTGATTCCCCGTTACCTATCTTCTTAAGGCCGCGTTTGAGGGGAATCCACGAAACGTTCAGCTTGGCCATTCGACTGCGGATGGTATGGAGCAGTACGAATATGGTTGATGCCATTCTCACCGCAAAATGATTTATGTCAAAACGTTTTGAATATAAAAACTATTGCACATTGAGATTGTACCCTACTAAAAATACAAAACTCAGTTAAACGTAAGGTTCACAGGACAATCTTTTTTTTTTACTAACTAACCATAAAAATAGGAACGAACTTTGTCTTATAGCACAGTTAATTTCCCAATGTTCGTTTCAATGTGCTGGATAACTTCATTTTAAATTTTCATCAGTCTGGATTGGATGTTTCTACTATTATTGCTAACATAACTGCATATCCCTTATGGGCATTAATGTTGTAGGCTAACGTGGACGAGATGGTTTGCTACTGGTAACTCACCATTGCACAGTGGGCAACGGCCTTACAACGCCGGGATGAAATCAATTCCTCGTGCTATTGCAGTTTCTCTTCATTAATACAATTGCTCTTACTATACAGGGCAGTCCTATACTAAAATCATCAATACAGCGAAGAACTTAATAATTATGCTCACAAACATGCATTATTGCGTATCAGTTAACAGCATCGACAAAATTGTTAGGAATTAAAACGAAGGTGGAAAAAGTTCTTATTGAAAATGAATTTTAAAGTATTACGCGCTAAAAAAGTCTAGTTTTTCATGGTTGATTTTGAAAAGAGCTGATTCTATCTTACGACCTTTTTAAACAGTTTTTTCTCTCTTCAGCTTTGTTTTTTGGCTGTTTGTTTCAAATACCCGTTTATGACAGGTAGTGGATACTGGTGGTGTATGGCTCCTACAACAATACATGTCAAAATCGCTTGCGCTACTTTAAAGAACAAGTCTAAATAATGTAGGGGGGGTCGCAGATGGTCGCAGCTAATTTTAACGACAAAAGTAGGAAAAATGTTGCTCTTTCCTATGATATATGATTCACGAGTGAAATCGAGTCGAATCAAACAAAAAATCACTCTCCAAATAAAAAATATCCAAAATTCAGCAGTGAGTTTGGTTTTCAATCATTATGACTTTAAAAACAACTTTTGCAAAATATTTAGACATAACATCAAAGTACGACAGAA